>NC_089597.1:93355763-93655763 GCF_019320115.1 Miscanthus floridulus
GGCGATGGTGGTGAAGATGCAAGATCAATAGCGATGGCGGCCACCTTTTCATCGTCACTATCATCATCGGATGATCCACTTGATGAATCAATGTCCGTGAGCCAATCACCGACAATATAGGCCTTGCCACTCTTCTTCTTCTTGTAGAACTCCCTCTTTTTGCCATCTCTCTTCTTGTATGGCTTGTTCTTCTTCTTTTCATCTTCATCACTTGAATCATCTTTCTTGCCCTTGTTCTTGAACTTGTCTTTCTTGGGCTTTGTGCATTGATGAGCTAGATGACCAAGTTCGCCACAATTGTAGCAATCCATCTCGGAGATTGGCTTTCTTCTTGAGCTAGTGAAGAACTTCTTCTTCTTGCCATCAAACTTGATGCCACTCTTGTTTAGCCTTTTTAGCATCTTGGTGGTCTTTTTCACCATGAGGGCAAGGCTTTCTTCATCATCTTCATCACTTGAGCTCTCATACTCAAGTCTTGCTTTGCCCTTGTCTTGGCTAGCTTTGAATGCTAAGTCCTTCTCTTTCTTCTTTGTAGAGGATGAGCCATCTTGTGGTGTGATGTGCATGTACATCTCATGAGCATTGATCTTTCCCAAGATTTGTGTCGGTGTAGTGGCGGAAAGATCACCTTGATGTAGCACGGTCACAATGTGCCCATATTTGTCAATGGGGAGGACACTCAAGATTTTTCTCACAACGTCGGATGGTGACATTTGAGTGAGTCCAAGCCCATTGACTTCCTCTACAAGAACATTTAATCGAGAATACATCTCATTAGCACTTTCTTTGGGAAACATCTCAAAAGAATTTAGCTTTTTAATCACAAGATGATAGCGTTCCTCACGCTCACTCTTGGTTCCCTCATGGAGTGCACAAACGTCCGACCATAGTGCATGGGCATCTTTGTGGTTCCTTACACGATTAAACACATCTTTGCAAAGGCCTCTAAAGATGGTGTTGCGAGCCTTTGCATTCCATTTTTCATAATTCACTTCATTGCCTTGAAGTTGTGCGGCATTCCTAGGTGCTGGGAACCCTTGAGAGGCGGCTTTAAGAATTCCAACATCTAGAGCTTCTCAGAAAGCCTCCATGCGGATTTTCCAATATGGAAAATCATCTCCCTCAAAGATAGGAGGAGGTCCATCCCCGTGAGACATCTTGCTCTAAGCGATTAAGCTCAAAAACGTGAGCACAAGGCTCTGATACCAATTGAAAGGATCAAGATGCCCAAGAGGGGGGGTGAATTAGGCTAATTCTAAATTCTCTTGCAATAATCAAATCCTACGGATAGCCCAATTAACCCCTTGTGCCTAGAAAAGTATTTATATCAAACTAATGCACAACAACCTCACAACCTAAGTTCCAAACTTACTCTAGCAAGCAATTCTATGGATGTAAAAACAAGTATTGAATTGCTAAAAGTAAATGCTCAAAGTAAGTGCTCAAAGTAAATAGAGAGAGAAAGGAACGCGGCGATGTTTTGCCGAGGTATCGGAGAGTCGCCACTCCCCACTAGTCCTCGTTGGAGCACCTACGCAAGGGTGTAGCTCCCCTTTGATCCGTGCAAGGATCAAGTGCTCTCTATGGGTTGATTCTTCGACACTCCATCGCGGCAAATCACCCAAAACCGCTCACAACTTGAGTTGGGTCACCCACAAGCTCCGCCGGGTGAACACCAAACTCCCAATCACCACCAAGCCGTCTAGGTGATGGCGATCACCAAGAGTAACAAGCACGAACTCTCACTTGACCACGCGAAGCCTAATGAGAAGATGGATGCACACTTTGCTACTCTTGATTTGCTAGTGAGGCTACTCTCTTGGATTCTCAAATCACAAACACCTCACTAGGACCTTGCTCTTCTTGGCACTCACAAACGTGTTTCTCAGCTATTGGAATGAGCAAAAGATACTCCACTCATGAGTGGAGCTTCTATTTATAAGCCAGCCTGAAAAACGAACCGTTATGAGCCTCTGCGGGACGACCGGACGCTCCGATCGCTATGACCAGACACTCCGGTCAGTTCAACCCGCGAATAGTTTTCAAGTGATGACCGGACGTTGTCAGAGTCCGGTCAGTACCGACCGAACGTGTCCGGTCGCTCTTGGATGCTTACTGTAAACGGCCGGACGCTGGATACTCAGGGTCCGGTCACACTGACCGGACGCGTCCGGTCACTCTTTCCTAAGTCTGGACCCTTACTGGAGTCGACCGGACGCTGGCCCTCAGCGTCCGGTCACATGACCTCCCAGCGTCCGGTCACACCAGACTTGATCCCCTTGGTCAAATTAACTGACCGGACCCTACGGCCAGCGTCCGGTCGCACCGGAGCCAGTGTCCGGTCAGTGTTTGACCCTCCATTCACTTCCAACTTTCGAACATATGTGAATGAAGTTTGCTCCAAAGGATCTTAGGCATTCATAGGAGCTATCTAGAGCTAGTTTTAACAAGTGTGCACCACACCTAACTCACTAGACTCAACTAGGTCAAGCTACCCGTTCATACCCCCCTTCATAGTACGGCCAAAGGAAAAACAAAGTCCTAAACTACTCTAAGTGTCTTTCCAACTCCAATTGACACTTAGAACTAGTTATCCTTAACCTTGTCGTCCAACCTTTGAAAACCGAAACGATTTCCATCGTAGGGGCATGACAACCTCGATTGCCCAATCGATCTCCATTACCATGACCTAACTTAATTGTCTCTGCAAAACACACGTTAGTCATAGTAATCTTGTATTGACATTAATCACCAAAATCCAATTAGGGGCCTAGATGCTTTCACCCGGTATGCTGTCCGATATGGCAACGGCTATAAAACGGCTAGTTTTTTCAAGGGTGCTATAAATACCCCCAAGCCTCCACCTTTGGAGGCTGCTGATTCTGCTGATACACATACACGTTTTTGAGCCTTGCCAACTCTCTCAAACCCTCTCTTAGTGAGTGCATGATCCAAATAGCAAAATCCATTTGTGGGTTAAGAGAGAATTTGAAAAAGAGAGCAAGCCACCACTTGAGCACTTGTGCATATTGTCTATTTTGTGATTCGCATTTGTTACTCTTGGACTCTTCGGTCCTAGATGGTTAGGCATCACCGGAGAGCACCCAAGAGATTATGGTGTGCCTCAGAAAGTTTGTAATGGTTGATTCTGCCGCCTCGAAATCAACTAGTGGAAGGAGGAAAAGGAGTTGGAAAAGACTCTGGCTAGAGTGACCTTTGTGGTATCCTCGTGGGCTAACCTTCGCTGGGTCACCCGTAGCCCCCTCAACGGAGAGTAGAACTCGAACGAGTCCGAACTTCGATAAAAACAAATATCGTGTCTCAATTCGCATTTCATTCGATATTTGTGTTGCTCTTGCTCTTGTGCAGGTTATCTGTGTATATTATCATATCTAGTAGGTACCTGCAATTTGATTTGAAGTTAGAAATCGAAAGAAGCGAGTTTAGGGTTGTTCCACTGAAACCATGCATACCAGACACGTCCGGTATTTATTACTATGTCAGGTTGTTTCTGCTGAACATGTGCATACCGGACACGTCCGGTATACCTACTGGACACATCTGGTATTTCTTGTCTGTGTTGAATATATTCATTCTCTGTTCTAACTTTGTGTTGTAGGGTTGTTGCTTCTAGATATACTCTTTATATCTTGTATACTCTGTGGCTAACTTGTGAGGGGTGGTACTACTCTTTATTTGGAGTTTCCATTTTGAAAACTCCCTTTACTAATCGTTCCCACATTTAAAGGTGTTAATTTTCATAAATGCTTATTCACCCCCCTCTAGGCGGCATCCTAGGTCCTTTCAATTGGTATCAGAGAAAGGTTCTCACCTAAAGCTTCACCACCGTGAGAAAAGGATGTCGACGCCTATCGAGTTGGAGCTGGTGCTTCTCCAAAATGATGGTTCAAACTTTCTACCTTGGTCAATACATGTACTCAATGCTTTTAGAGATATTAGTCCTCTTGTTGAGCATATTATGGATGCAAGCATACCTCTTTCTATAGTTGATTGGAACAACTACAAAAATTTGTCAAAAGAGAAAGAGATATGCGTGCAACTCAATGCTCAAGCTATTAATATTATTTTGAGTACATTGAGTGCAGAGGTTCAAGATGAGGCAATCTTCAATGGACAACCACCTCTGGAGAGTGCTCATCTCATTTGGACTAGACTTTTTTATTTATATGGAAAACCCAAATGTGATGAGGCACTTGAGATCGAGTCAATGGAAAGTATGTCCATTGTGTCTTCATGCAGCGAAGAAGCCTCACAAAACCTCAAGAGCGCTAAGCCGGAGCAAGAAGTGCAACTAGCGCATGACTTGCTGTCTGCCTGCACATACCAGACATGTCTGGTATGGCTGACGCAGCAGAGCAGCAAGCAGCTGTTTGCAACGATGCTCAAGCTCGATAGTGACCAAGTGATGAGTCAACCTCAGTATCTCATGATACTCATCACATGTGTCTCATGGTCAAGAAAAGCAAGAAGAAGAGTAACAAGAAAGATCAAGAAAAGGAGAAAGCATAAGTAGATGATCAAGATGAGAGTGATGTTGAAAAGAATGATGAGCTTGAAGAAGAGATTGAGAAGCAAGAGCAATCACTTCAATAGCAAGAATTGTTTCTCATCTCCAAGATGGAAGAACTAAAGGCTTTAAGTGAAAGGTATGAAAAATTGTTAATTGAGCATGCTTTAGTTACTAACTCCTCTTCTAGTGTTTCACAACTAGAGAAGGAAAACTTAGAGCTCAAGGCAAGGCTAGATGAACTATCAAGCAAGTATAATGTGCTACAAGCAAACTATGTTCATCTAAAGTGCTCTCATGAGGAAGTAGTAGAATCAAGCATCATGCTTGAGGTAGCTCATGAGGTTGTGATCACATCGGTAAAATTTTCTCAACCTCTCACACATTCACCCACTAGTACACCATCTCAATTAAATATTTCTTGTACTAATGAGTGTGCTCCTCAAGCAAGCCAATCTTCGATTGAGCTAAATCTTATAGAAAACATAGAGCTCAAAGAAGAGGTGAAAAGGTTAAAGAAAGATGTGATTCGGTTGAAGGGTAGGGAGAAAGCATAACCTTCTCAAGATAACCGTGATAACATGGTGAAGAAGCTTGAGAAGGGTTCAAATCTTGCTTCCTCCAAAGCCCAACAAAAGAATCACATTTCAAGCAAGGCCAACAAAACCAAGAGCAAGAAACATGGAAAAGGGATGTGCTATGGTTGTGGATTGTATGGACATGAGTGGGCTATGTGTCCACACAAGAGTTGGGCCAACAAGGTTGAAGCCGCCAATCAAAAGGCTTCTACCAAGGAGGCCAAGCAAATGAAGAGTGATCGACAAAGCGCTTGTCTCATGAGCAAGAAATTAGGGCATCCTACCAAGAAATGCCCAATGTACAAAGGGGCAAGAAAGGAAGCCCAAGTTGCAATAAGAAGATGCCATGGATGTAATGAGATGGGCCACAAGGTTGATAGATGTCCATACAAGCAAAACAAGCATAGAGCAAACAAAGGCCGCATATGCTATGCTTGTAGAAGAAAGGGGCATCTAAGCTATGAATGCCCAAATGGTAACGCTCCTAAGCTGAACACATTTATTTATAATGATAAGCTTAGGAAAACCACAAATGGAGTTAGCACTAGCAAGGTGATGTGTTCATCACAAACTAGTGCTAAAGCCATTAGGGTGCCTAAGCACTTGTTGACTAACCCAAAAGGACCCAACAAGAGTTGGGTACCAAAGTGTGCTTAGGTTAATGATGTAGGTACTTGGTGATAAAATGAAGTCTTTGGGGTGGTTGAGCAAGTAAATTGAAAATATTCACTCAATCTATCAATCAATTCTCATCATAATCTCCTATATGGTTGACCCGAAGATAATTTAATGAATATATCATTTACTTCATTTTCACCATTGGTAACAAGTACTTAAACCATTATAGGATAGCCACTTCGTTTGTTTTGTGCTCAATGACTCACAAATAGGCATTCTTGTGAAAATTTAAAAGTGGCTAATTAGTTTTACTTAATAATTATCATGTTTGCCATATGATGCTTTTAATAGCTCTCTAGTAGAGCAATTCATTTGTTGAGATGCAGATATACAATAAATAATAGAGCTAAACGAAGAATCACAAACAACAAATTAATTGGTTCTGTCCTGCACCTATCGGACGTGTCTGGTATTACTATCGAACGTGTTTGGTATGGACAGGGATAGAAAGCAAGTGTTTCTATTCTGCGTATTCCGGACGTGTCCAGTATACCTACCAGACGTGTCTGGTATTGTAGGAACCAGAATACTAATTGGATTGCTACTGAGTCTTTAATCCATATATTTTCATATATCCTTCATGTACTCAGAAGCTTGTGGTTTATCAAATCTTAATGTATTGTGAGCATCTCTTGATCTCAAATTTAAATATGGCTAATTATTTAGTTGTGGTTCAAAATAGAAAATTGACTCCCAAATTCTTAACAGAATAAAGTGCTAGATAAAAGTCATTCAAATTACTTAAAGCACTTATTTAGGGGGAGCTTAGTTTCTATTTTGCACCTTGTGGACTAACAAATTTATCTAGCACTCTTTGTAGTCCTTTGGATAAAAAAGTGATTTCGTATCTAGCATGATTATTTGACAATTACGGTCAACATAAAGATTATCAAGCTATGTATCTTCTTAGTGGTATTCTTGTGGGCTCAAGTCAAAGGTATGTTTTTACATACATGCATTGTAAGTGCATCTAAGGCCCTTTATATGTTAGAATGTACATTTGTGTGACATAGGAAAGATGTTTTTCAAAACTCATTACTAGCATGTGTAGGTGGTGTGAATTTGAAAAACTATTTGAATCTTGGTCTTTGTGACCTAGCCTTGTCATGTGATTATTATAGCTCTCCTTGATTGTTTGATTGGCCAATTACATATGACATGGCTTTCTTAAGTCCACAATCTACTATGTCTCACAATCTCTCTCTCAAGTAATCAAAATCTGTATATGCCAAATATTTGGAAAAGAGAAGTGCTACTCATGGCATTTGGATAAGAAAAGTATTTACACCTTGTTTGGATCAAGGACATACATGTTTTTGGATCAAGAAATGATATAGAAGGGGATTGGAATTAAGTAAATGAAATTTGAAAAAAGATCAGCCAGCCCGCAAATACCGGATGTGTCTGATATGCCTACCAGATGTGTCCGATATGAGTGGGGTTATAAAACGACCGATACCCCTCGACCAAATTAGTTTCTCCTCCTTCCAGCCAACCCTGCCGCCTCTCCTCGACCTCCATTGGCGATTTCAATTTCCACCATGAAAAGGAAAAGAGGGCGATTAGATCGGAGGAGATTTGCATCAAGATCAAAGACTCTGGGACTTGGATTTCCAATCGCATCTTCATTCACTCTCACAAGGTACCCTAATCCTGGACCTCATTCGATCTAAGCGGTTAGGGCATGATTTTGAAATCCCTTTGGTAGAGATGCTACATTACCTGTCTAGAAGCAATGCCTAGAGTTTGGATTGGATTGGTTGAAAATTGAGCCAAGGACCCGGTTAGGGTTGCTGTCTGCTCATACTAGATGTGTCCAGTCTGGTATGGGACAGCAGAGTAGGCTTTGCTCCCTTGTTTTAATCTTCTTAGTGGTTGATTCATAGGACTAAGTTTAATTGTCTATTGTGTTTTGTGAACCTTGTGACCTAGTTTAGTTGAGGTGATTGCAAAGCATAAGATAATTACTCTTATTTCTATGTTTCAACTAAAATAAGCTATCGTTTGGGCATGTATCTAAAATTCCTTGCAAATCTTTGGATACAGGACAGCAACCATGAGCGGAAGATAGGAGCCTAGGTCCAAGCATAGGCATGATCCAGCTTTAGAGAAACACAAGAAGGCAAGATAGGAAATGCATCCTAGATTTAGTCAGCAGGAGCAGGGCAGCAGTAGGGGACTCTCCAGGGCTACTAGGGGTGCTCCATAGTACAAAGAGGGAGACAACAGTTCTTCCTCTGACACAGATACATAGGAGTATAGAGTGGAGCCTAGTACCAGAAAGAGGGAGAGCACTGACAGAGATTCAGATGGTGACAGCTCAGATGATGAGCAAGACATTGAGGAGGAGCAGGCAATACCTCTAGCTCAGCACCAGCCAGGTTAGGGTATGCACTATGGTTTACTTGAGCCACATCCACCTAGTGTACCCTCCTATGTTGCTAGAGTTAACTATCGAGGGAAAGGCATGACCAGAAGGGCTAGAGATGAAAGAAGAATTGATCCAAGGGGCTTATCTAGGATTCAGTTTGATCATCGATTTCAGACAGCCTTTCATATGGACTTCTACACCAGTGTGATCCTCGCCAGGAACCCAGTGATTGCTAGGTCTCAATGGATTGACTGGTAGTACGTCAGAGATTTGCAAAAGACCTCCATTGATCACACTATTGCCATTTGTGAGCATATAGGGGTTTATGAGATTATGGAGTTCCAGCATGACTAGAACACAGAGGTGGTAGCTCAGTTCTACGCCACCCTATATGTTGAGGAGGCTGAGAAGCATATGCACTCGATGCTTGAGGGCTAGTGGTACAATATTGATTATGATGCTTTTGCACCTCTGCTTGGCTTCTTAGATGATGATCTTTAGAAAGATAGGATCCACACAGAGTAGGTGTTGCCTCCCGAGCAGCTTGCCTACATGTACCCACCAGGGGGTGAGAGAGGAGTAGTGGGGAATGTTCTAGGTCTTCACCCTACTTACAGATACCTAGACAGGATGTTCAGGAAGACCATTGATTGCAAGGGTGGAGATAAAGGAAACATTGCAGATTATTCTAGGAACCTGCTCCACAGGATGGCACCTGATGCACAACCCTTTAGTGTCTTTGACTTCATATGGTGCGAGATTAGGAGCGTTAGCGAGAGGCCCCTCAAGGGCTATGATTTTGCTCCCTACATCATGCACATGATTGAGCAGGTCACATGGCATACCTTTGAGTATGACAAGGTACATAAGGCCCTGAAGATTGTTGCAGATTTGCCTGAGGTTGGGGGTACCTCCAGTAGGACTAGGAGGAGCAGCAACAGCACCAGAGGTAGATGCACCTATAGGTGGTGCAGCAGCAGGACGAGCTTTCCCTCTACCACATGCTCCTTCACATTCTTCTTCACATCACCGCAGTCCTCCTTCTCCTATTCGTAAGATGTTTAGTGCTATCTTTGGGATGTGCAAGGATATACGGACCTGTCAGCAAAAGCAGAGGGAGGCTAGGAGGAAGGATACTCGGACTTTGAAGTAGATAGCTTCTAGACTTGAGCTTGATCCTCCTAGATCTCCACTATCAGATGAGGCAGCTAGTGAGCCTAAGACTGAGGAGCAGCAGCAGGGCAGGTACAACACAGAGTTTGCTAAGCTCCTTCGGCGACATCAGCAACAGTAGTAGTAGCAGGCACTAGAGCACCCTAACACTTTACCACTACAGGCTCGTGTGTCTACTCACTCTTAGCCATGTCCTAGTGCAGCAAACGAGTATGCTTCAGACTAGTGGAGTGACCTCATAGGTAGTTTCGGCTACGATGGGTCTGGTGGCTATGACCCGTCTGGTGCTGGTGGTTCTCGTCCAGCCGGTGCTACACGCTTAGATGATGAGGATGTTGGTAGAGATGAAGATGATAATGAGTGATCACAACTTTTAGGACAGCTTGCAGCCTCTTTCTTAGTTTATCATTGCTGGACCTTTATGGTGATAGATGACAAAGGGGGAGAGAGACTGATTAAAGCTTTAGAATATTTGTTTCATTTGCTTATCTTTGTACCTGAAGATATGTACTGTAGGTTGTAGTTTCTTGAGCTTTCATTGATGTATCTTGAGTTTGAGATAGATTTCTTGAGCTTCATTGATGTATCTTGAGTTTGAGATAGATTGTATCATGTGAGAGATGAGACTTACTTATGCTTTATCTATATATCTCTTAAGACATGATCTTTATTTTTATATATCAGTGGCTTGTGGACTTGAGAAAATGTGTAATGAGTGCTATGTGTGAAATACATGTGTTATATTTATTTTTATAAGGACTATGCATGCTAAAATGAAAATATTTGATGTGATGCCTTTATATTTATTCTTGTGTGATATATCTTGTCATATGCATCACAGTTTTACTTTGTCACACACACATGCGCCCCACGGATGCAATGATTTAGGGGGAGTCTCCTATATGTTTTAGTATGTGCAATTGACATTTGAGGTCATTTTGTGAATTCTAATTAAAAGCACATATTAAGGGGAGCCTCTCATAAATCATTGAAGCCAAAAGTTTAAATGTTTATATTCTTTTGTAAGCTTTAATCAAGTTGTCATCAATCACCAAAAATGGGGAGATTGAAAGTGATCTAGCCCTTTAGTGGGTTTTGGATGATTGAATGACAATGCGATTAAAGGTCTAACCCGTTTGCTAAGTGTGGACATGTAATAGGTTATCTCACAGGTACTTAATGAAAGCCAAAATGATGTGTTGTTGTATAAATAATCTAGTTCAAGCACAAGACAACAATGCAAATGGAATTCATGCAAAGGCTTATTTATTGTGGGATTTCCATATACTATATGAAAGCAAGCTCGTAAGAATTAATTATTGAGACATGAGGGGTTGCATATGGAATGGTCTCATATTTGAAGCTTGCTAAATTGAAATGAAAAATGTAACAATACAAATGAATGGATGATTCAACACAAGATGTGACTTGATGGCTTAAGATGGTGAAGATAGCAAGGAAAGACTTCGAGGTACTAAGCAAGGGTGAAGGGCAAGCGACAGCTTGGCGGCCAAAGAACCTAGCTAGGGTGAAGAAGGAAGTACTTGCATTTAGTTGAGGTACTAATCAAGCTATGATGGTCATGTTAATGTGGATGATCAAATCACTATTGGAGTGTTTGATGAAAGTGACTTGATACATTTGGGATTATTCAAATTTAATGAATGGAATCAAGTCATGTGCTCAAGATGGCTATGCTCAAGTACAAAGATCAATATCAACATGTTGGCAACCTCACTTGATGAAGATTAAAAGAGACGTCATTAATTCCAAAGAGATCAACTCAAGTGGTATAAATTTGTTTTTCATTTGATCTTGAGTTTAATAGGATTGTCGTACTATTAAGAGGGATGCATCATGTTGATAGATAATGTTTCATAAGTGCTCAAGCCAACCCATATGAGTTTTGAGTGTTTGAGAGACAAAAGAGCTAACTTGTTTTTTGCTGGTCTGGTAATACCGAACATGTCCGGTATTGATACCAGACATGTTCGGTATTTGCCCAGCAATGACAATATTGTTGATCTCGGGTTGGTTCATCGGGAGTTCCGATGTGAGTCAGAAGTTTCGACGGTTGGGAGTTTCAGCAATGGTTGGGAGTTCCGACATCTCGTGCTTAACTGACTTGGAGAGTTCACTATGGTGGTCATACCGGACATGTCCGGTATGGACAGCCATAAGCCAACGACTATTTTTCGAATGCCTTGAGGGTCAGGAGTTTCGACGTGAGTCGGGAGTTTCGACGGTCAGAAGTTTCGACATACGTCGAGAGTTCCGACACCTCACATACTTTAACTCCGTTATCATAGTTTTCAAATGTGTTGAGGGTCGGGAGTTCCGACGTAAGTCAGGAGTTTCGATGGTCTGAAGTTCTGGCATTCATCAGGAGTTCCGACGCCTCACAACGTTACTGTAACTCAGTTACCGTTGGTGCAGTGTAAGTCATACCCGGTATGCTGTCCGGTATGGCAACGGCTATAAAACAGTTAATTTTTCCAAGGGGGCTATAAATACCCCTAAGCCTCCACCTTTGGAGGTTGCTGATTCTGCTGATACACATACACGTTTTTGAGCCTTGCCAACTCTACTAAACCCTCTCTTAGTGAGTGCGTGATCCAAATAGCAAAATCCATTTATGGGTTAAGAGAGAATTTGAACAAGAGAGCAAGCCACCACTTGAGCACTTTGTCCATATTGTCCATTTTGTGATTCACATTTATTACTCTTGGACTCTTCGGTCCTAGACGGTTAGGCATCGCTAGAGAGCACCCAAGAGATTATGGTGTGCCTCGGAAAGTTTATAACGGTCGATTCCGCTGCCTCGGAATCAACTAGTGGAAGGAGAAAAATGAGTTGGAAAAGACCCCGGCTAGAGTGACCTTAGGGCTGACCTTCGCTGGGTCACCCACAGCCCCCTCAACGGAGAGTAGGACTCGAACGAGTCCGAACTTCAGTAAAACAAATATCGTGTCTCAATTCATATTTCATTCGATATTTGTGTTGCTCTTGCTCTTGTGCAACTTATCTATGTATATTGTCATATCTAGTAGGTACCTGCAATTTGATTTGAAGTTATAAATCGAAAGAAGCGAGTTTAGGGCTGTTCCATTGAAACCATGTATACCAAACACGTCCGGTATTGATCACTTTGCCAGGCTGTTCTGCTGAACACATGCATACCGGACACGTCCGGTATACCTACCGGACACGTCCGGTATTTCCTGCCTGTGCCGAATATATTCATTCTCTGTTCTAACTTTGTGTTGCAGGGTTGTTGCTTCTAGATATACTCTTTATACCTTATATACTCTGTGGCTAACTTGTGAGGGGTGTTACTACTCTTTATTTGGAGTTTCTATTTTGAAAACTCCTTTTACTAATTGTTTCCGCATTTAAATGTGTTAATTTTTAGAAACACCTATTCACCCCCTCTCTAGGTGGCATCCTAGGTCCTTTCACACATAGACATGCCATAGCATTTATTATATCACTTAGCAATGCAGCTTAGATAACTATGTGGACCCTTATTACTCTGTTGACAAATTTAGAGTAGTGTATGCTCAATTAATCCCAACTATGCTTGACAAGACTCAATGGCCTAAAGCAACACATGGATTTTTCATGTATCATCCACTCTTAAAACCCACTTCTGGTAGGTGAAGCAACCAAAGGTTCAATGGATGCACAGACAAGAACAAGAAAAAAGACAGCATAAGTGTCCTATTTGTTTGGAGGTTGGGCATCACTGACATACATGTGAAAAGGGTAATCCAGAAAACAAGAAAGCTCTAGCAGCACTGAGGTAATAAAGTCTGTATATATGTTTAGTACCATAGAAGAGAAGAAATTTAAAGATAAGTGGCCCTGATTTAATATTTTCACTTGTAGGGAACCAAAGAAGAAGAAGAAGGCATCATCTCAATCCAACATTGTGCCGATGGATGATGAAACAACAACACTATCCATGTCTTTTCCACCAAGGTTAACTGAAAATTTTGTGTTCATCGTTATATGAAAACATGCTTTGAATGTAACTTCATTTATATTTACCATAGCCTTAGCGTGGAACCAAAAAATAAGAGAAAAGGCAAGCGTAGCGCTTTTGAATCTACAGGATCAGCAGGGTATGTGTCGGGTTTAAAAACCCAGGGTCCCTCATGGACCGGCTTCCCAGCAAAGGCTCGGCCTAGCAGACGATGTTGCGAACGACGCGTAACTCCAGGGCCGGCCCAAATACCTAAACGACAGGCCAGAAGGACGATCCAATCTCCGAGCGGAAGGCCTCACTAAGGAGGAACATCGCTCGCTTCTGACTCCGGCCCGCCTCTCCGACCGGCTAAGAAAAAGTCCAAACAAGGCACGGCTGAATCTGTAGGATCAACAAGGTACTACTACTGATTTCTATTGATTTTTTACTCAAATAGTCAATTGGAACTCTCACTTAGTTGCTGATTTACTAAGATGTCAATTTTGTACACAATGAGAACATGTTTCTTATCAAATGCATGGAAATTCAAAAAAAATGGCTTATGAACAGATTTGATTTTGTCATAGTTTTTAATCAATAAGCTGTTAGTTCTATACAGTATATCTCTCCAAGTTTAACTAAAATGAATGCCCCATTACATGCATTTTTTATAGGTCCAAAAAAGACTTAAATCAACCTGAACCATCTACGGAGCTTACAAGTGGTGCAGCACCAGCATCAAAACTGTGAAGACCAAGGCTAAGACAAAAGACAAAGCGGAAGAATATAGCTAAAGACATTGCCATAAAAGCCACTGATACTTGATAGCCCTGCGATGGGCACAAGAAGCAAAATATGTAATCCTACTAGCCTTGCAATTAGCACAAGTAAAAGGAGGCTCAGTTTGTGACTTTCATGTGCTTGCAATGTCACTTTTAATATGAACTTGATGTATGCGTCAAACGATATGTCGAACTAGTGCACTGTGAAACTGATGTATGAAAATGATGTATGTGTCGAACACTATGTTGAACTATGTGCTCTGTGCCCCTTTTGAATTTTTAGGATGATGAACTTGTTTAAATTGTGTGCTATGATCAAGTTGACATCATTTTTTACTATAATGTTGGAGGTCTGGATGTTGCATTCCTATCAAAAAGTGCTTAAAAATTTGTGTTATGAAAATTGGATTCAAAGTGCTCAAAATTATGTTGTTATGCTGCCTGGGTGACCTTTGGTTTCTCATAATGTCTCCGGGGCAGTTTGGTCATTTTATGTGCCACTTAACAGTGTTAGAGGCAGAAGATGACGGTAAGATCAGATTAGAAAATGAAACTTCAAGTGAGGCCAAATGGTTAACAAATTTTGTTTCAGGGCCAAGAAAGAAAGACAACTTTAAACTAGGGCCAAATAAGAAATTTTCTCGTAAATATTTGGTGCGGGAAACGTTTTACCGCCGCTGCCGATCCTTTTTTTGTTACCGCGACACTCATTTTATTTGGTGGCATTTTTTTTTCTTTTGTCACGATGAATTGGTAACTCATACTCGCGGCGCGCGGTGACGTGGCAGTGTTTGGTTTGTGACCCAACTCGGCCACACCTACGGTGACGGCACCACACTTTTGTAACGGTGATATTTGAGGGCGTGTTTGGTTGCACACCGCAACTCGCCACGCTAAAAGTTTGGTAACTTTAGCCGTTGCTTGGTTGCTATGTAAACTTTAGCTGCTGCTTGGTTGCTGTGTAAATTTTGGCCGCCATAGCTATAGTGTCTGTGGCGAAGGTGTGGCGTGTGGCAGCCATTCTTCCCGGCCCGCCACACGAACGTACGGCATGGCTGGCCATGGCGTGTAACCAAACAAACCATCGACGCCACACTTATGGTAGAAACTCACTCTATAAAAATATGACTACCAAAAGTCCATCACCAACGAAACACCACCACCAATAGCTATGGACAGCCTTAGTGTGGTGGTGGTGTGGTGCAAGGTGGTTGGAAACCAAACGCGCCCCTAGTTTATTTTATGTGCCATCACTCACCAAAACCTCGGCAGCCAAATCCGACGTCACACGTTTGGTGTCGCACAAAGCTGGTGTGGTGTGTATCATACAAATTGCTCAAACCACGCCAAACTCGGGCGTGCCACATTTTGGAAGCCAATGTTTATTTTATAACTGGTTTTGGTTGTTATAACTTTTCAATGTAAACGCTTGTAGAAACTTGCCAAAAATGACGTTCATCATTAATCTGACATATATTTAGGACTTTATTTCTCCTAGGTGGCCACACCTCAGATACGATATGCCAAAACCGCGGCGCACAAATCATATACTAGACATTTGGTGGCAATTGCTGCCAAAGGCTAAAAGGGCAAGTGTCGCGGCCCAAACCATGGGCGAAGTTAGGAACTGCTATATAAATTAAGGGTCAAGTGTTAGAGCTGGAGCATGATATATAATTAAATATTCGGGAGCTCGTTCCTAAGTAATCTTTTTCGTGTTTGGGATAATAGCTGTTACTTAACGATATTATTATTCTTACAAAGTATGAAGAGGGCAAGAAAATACTTGGGAGTGATGCATCAAGGCGGACAAGATCAATATCAACATCAAATCAAGTTGGAGGTCTAATCAATATCAAGTTCTAAGTCTAGCTTGGACTCCAAGAGCATCCTGCACTGAAATCGTCGTCCAGATCACATACAAACTCTGCTTTTTTATATATTCTATGTCAAATTCCTTACAAGTCAGATAAATTGTTGAAATAAGTGAACTTACGGAGTTCGTCAAGGTGCTTGGTCACTGTTTTTTGGGCCCTTACGCCGTACATATCGTGTCAAAGTTCATTAGGGGCGCCATCACACAAATTAGGTTTTGGGTTCTGCTTAGACTAATATTTTGAGCATTTACCGTTTATCAGTTTGTAAGACCCAACTTCGAGTGTCTAGTCTTTTTAGAAAATTCAATTGCATTATTTCTTGTTTTTTATTTGTGCTCTTCAATCCGCATACATGGTTTAGCCTTTATGGTTAGGTCAACCATGCACACGGTTGATAACATGCTGTTGCGATTGCAGGGTTTGGTTATTGTTAATCAGAAGCTGGATCTTGTGTGTGGTGTGTCAAATTTTACACCAAACCAAGAGTTACCTCCCCTAATAGAACTTGGAAGATCGAACACCCCGTTTACATCAGCCGACCATGATCGAACACCCCGTTTACATCAGCCGACCATGCAGGCATGCAGCTCGATCTAGTCCCAAGCGTCTGAAATGAGATATCCGAAATTGTTGTCTAGGCCAAACACAGTTTGTGAGTGATGGTTCATTTTTATGATTGTCTTTTCGCTTTCTATGGTTTATATTTTGGAAAACACCGTGAGCTGGTATCATGAGATTGTTGGCCTGATAGCTGCCCTTCTTCTGTCTCGTTTTGATGCATGGGAGTTAAATGAAGAAACACAAGCTGTGTCTTGTTTCTCAGAAGGCTAGAAAGGAACTAGTTTCCCTATAGAATTAAGGTTTGATAGTATAGTACCTATTGCGGCCGTTTGGTTACGTGAATTGATTTTGATTCTCCCGAGAATCACGAAACACAACAGAAATGCTATGATAGCGAAACATTTCAGCCAAGAAACATTTTTCGTTCTTTGTCTTCGCTCCTAAATCGGCCGAAGGGTGGTTTCGTAGCGATTTTGTTTCGTTTCTTTTACCTCTTGTATATGTATTAACTTTACTTTTTTAGTTACAATCTCTTTTTAATGCAACAAATTAAAATGAATTGTATTTAAGTTACCATCACCTAAAAAGTTTAGATTTTTTCAAACATATTTTTGCTAATATAATTTTTAAGAAAAGATGTTTTTTTTTCTCGTGAATAAGAATCTACCCTACAAGCTAAATAGTTTCATAAGTTGATCCTGGTTCATCTCCTAAAATATTTCTCGAGAGAATTCGAATTTGAAACTTTTTCTACTAGAGTCTAAATCTCTATCGAACCACAACCTTAGGGCGCGTTTAGTTGGCAAAATTTTTTGGTTTTGGCTACTGTAGCATTTTCATTTGTATTTGGCAATTAGTGTCTAATTATGGACTAATTAGGTTCGAAAGTTTCGTCTCACGATTTCTCACCCAACTGTGCAATTAGTTTTGTTTTTCGTCTATATTTAGTACTCAATGTATGTGCCGTAAGATTCGATGTGACACTTTCGGGTGAAAATTTTTGGAATCTAAACAGGGCCTTAATCAGATGTTGGCAACACTGTTGGCCCGTTGTTCTGCGTAGGAGTACATCGTGTTTGTTCTGTAATGACGCATCAAAAGACGGCAAAAGTCAAAAGAGCAGAGTCAAAGCGTTGTACTCCAGTGGTCGTTGCCGTTTCGTCCTTGGCTTGGACTTCCCCGTCCTCGGATTTCATCCGTGTCGCCTTGCCGCACGCTAGGCACGTGCAGCGGGTGCACGGCGGCGGGGGCGGGGGCGGGGGCGGGGGCGTGCCAAGACGAAGGGGAAGGAACGCCCGAAAGTCGTTTCGTGCGGACTCAGCCGCGGACGACACGCGGGCTCCACGCCAGCGGACAGCTGGGGCCCACGCCGCAAGTTGCTCTGCCAGCTTTGCCTAGGACAAGGACAGCTGGCCCCCACCCGACGGTGGACGCGGTGGAACGCAGACGTTGGCAGGTGGCCCATGGCGCTCAGTGCGCTTTGCCACTTTGCCCCCTGGTTCATACGGAAAACACAAATGTTACCTCCTAACTTTTCAAAAGAAAAAAAGTTTACCTCCTCAACAGTGCCTCGGCTTGAGGATTATATGGTCGGCGGAAATTACCTAGACCTAATCAATGGTGCCTCAATTCGAGGATCCCATTTTAACACGCTGAAAACAAATCATGGCAACACAATCTGACCTTATGGGTGCAGCACGCGCGTGGGTTCCTGCTTCCCGTCCACGGTCCACTACGATTGTTAAGAAGACAAGCTTTCGCCTTTAGGACGTGTTTGTTGAAGCGTTTTTCTTGGGAGCTCCAATGCTATAGGCAGAAGACAACGATGTTAGGCTGTTAGCCATAGGCGTATGAAATCGGACGCATAGATATGGTGCCAGAGCAGCTTCGCACAAGAGCAAACCAAATAAACCTTTGCTTTCACTCCATACATACTGCCCCTAGCTAGATCCTAAAAATTAAAGTCCAAATTTATGCATCAAGAGGGCTCAAGCCTCAAAATACCGGACATATTCTAGTGTTGGATTGAGCGATAACTTATCATGTTATTTGAGATCTTGCATGCCAACCGGTCTCACAATGTCTTTGATCAACGGCTTCCCTAGAATCCTTTATATTTGGGTACAATTCTTATATGCTTGTATGTGCAATATTATAGGACAGAGGGAGTAAGAGTGTGTTTGATTGTGGCCGCAGCTCGCCTCGCCACAATTGTGGCACGATGCACTTCAAAGCGTTGTTGTTTGGTTCATGCTTAGTTGAAGGCAGCCACCAAAGCACCCAGACTCAAAAGCCACCACAGAGTGTGCCGTAGTACTTCTACGCCTATGTTGCGGCGCCGCCGCAACTTGCCACAATCTAAATCATGGCGCGGCGTGGCCTAGAACCAAACATCCTCTAAAAGAAACGCCATCAGATTCCCTTTCCCTTAAAGTCATCTATAAGAACCGAGAAAACTAAATTTGTGCTTTTAGGGACTATTGTTGCAGTAGAGTAAGAAAACCCATCGCTTTTTATTAGGGTGGGACCCACCTGTCAATGGCTAAAAGCATCTTCTTCTGTCATGGTCTCTTCTCTCTCTCATTCACGACATGCTCACCCAGCGTGGCGGCGGCGTGGCCCGCATGTGGTGGTAGTGTGACTTGCGCGCTTGGCCGCTCGCCCTCGCGATGATGGCCCAAGATGGCCAGTGTGGGCCCGAGATGCTAGTGCTAGAAGGAGAGGAAAAGGGATTGAGGAAAAAAAAGTTGGCCTCTATTTTAGGGATTGAGTAGGGAAAGAGCTGTGCTCGAGTATTTTTTAACCTTATTCTTCTCTATGACAGTTTGTAGAGAAAAAGGATTATTTTTTCAATATGATGAGTTGACCTAAAAGACCTCATTCTTGCACAAAATGGTGCCATTTGTAACGAAATTTGTAAATAAATCCCTATATATCAAAGAAGCCCTCAAATTTAGCGCTCCCTACAAGCTCCCACGAATTGACACGAAATTGTTGGATGCGACTGCAAAGTTGCAAGATTTGTACATTGAATTGAAAAAAAAAATCCCAACCGAAATGCGCAAAATAGCGGAATTCACATCATCAAAAAGCATGACCATGAATGCCCCCCACGCACCGAACCTCAATTAAAAACCGCAGAAAAGGAATCCATTCGACCATCCATAAAAAGCACGGCGACGCGGTCACCACTACGGCACCGCCGCCGCCGCCGCCACCCTCGACCTCTGAAGAGGCAGCAACCCGGGGACGCCTCTCCCATCCACGCGCGCACCCTTCCACTCCCAAAAACCTAGCCGCGCGCGCCACCTGCATCCCATGGCGGCCACCGCGGCCGCGGCGGGGACCGGGTCCTCCTTCCTCTCCCCGCGCCGCAGTAACAGCGCCGCCTCCTTGTCGTTCCGCGCCGCTGCCTCGCGCTTCCGCTCGCCGGTGAGCGTTCGTCTCGTTGCGGGGGCTTTCTGATTGATGTGTGATGCCTATGAAAGTGTTGAGGTCTTGTGGTTGGTCTTCTTTTGGTGTGCGCAGAGATGCGTGCTCGGGAGCGAGCAGCTGCGGGTGGCGCAGGAAGGGAAGCGGATGGGCGGGGCTGAGCCCAGGGTCGCCGCGTGGACGCCAAAGATGCCCGCGCCGGAGGCCAGGCTTGCCGCACTGCCAAGGGAGCTGCGGGACTCCAGGATGAAGATCTTCTCCGGCACGGCCAACCGCCCGCTCGCTCAGGTGGGGTCTCTGACTTTGTTCGTCCATGTTAGGCCGCTTGGTTCCGTGAGTTATTACAGGAAACAAAAACTTTTGTTTTCATTTTTATGCAACCTGGGGGCTATAGTGCTTTATTTCCTGTTCTTTGACTGGTTTTAAGTCGTCAATGGCACCGTGCATGATAATTGTACTTATACAGTTACGCGCATAATTGCAGTTGGATTTGGTGCTTTACATGAAAGGGATGTCTCTGCAGTTGAAATTCGAATATTTTTTAAACGTGCAAAATGTTTATTTTATGCATTTTATATCTTTCATCAACCACTATGATTGTGAATACTGACTTTTGTGCCAGTAGCTTTAAGGTGCTTGCATCTTTTCATTTGTACGGTTTCTAGATTTTGATGATTGATTCACTATGGTCGTGGCGACATTTGCTTCGAAACACACTACTGAAAATTGTCATGTCCTTCTCTGTATTTACTTTCTAGGAAATTGCTGCTTACCTGGGTGTAGACATCGGCAAGATCCTGATCAAGCGCTTTGCTGATGGAGAAATTTATGTGCAACTGCAAGAGAGCGTGAGAGGATGTGATGTGTTCTTGATCCAGCCCACATGCTCTCCTGTCAACGAAAACCTCATGGAGCTCTTCATCATGATTGATGCATGCCGGCGGGCTTCAGCACGGTCTATTACTGTTGTTATTCCATACTTTGGTTATGCTAGAGCAGACAGAAAGGTATTAGCTAAATGTTACAGTGATTTAGTTTATAACCTAGTTAGTTCAGATTCAGAATTTGACGTAAAATATTACAAAATCAGATTATTTTGCAGCGCATTGCTTCTGATTTCAATGTGTTTCCTGCCAAAATGCAAATAAAAGCAACACCATCAAAGTAAGCTTCAACATTTGAGCTCCTTGTCAAGGATTGCTGTAAGGGCAGTGTACACTGCTGATGCTGATTTGTGATAAAGTTTGCCACTTGTTTGGTTCTCCAACTTTATTATGGATCCAAAAAATCTTCCAATGCTGATTTTCATGCAATAAAGTTGGCAATTTGTCTTGTACCCCAGCTTTATTGTGGATCCAAAAATCAAGCATTTCCTTGCTGCTGCCTTACCTTTGATAAAATCCATCTATTATGAATGACTCCTATTCCTCTAATTGTATTACTTTATATACTAGTACCACTATGGGTTTCCAGGTACTCCCTCCATTCCAAATTATAAGACGTTTTGGCTTTTCTAGGTACATAGCTTTTGCTGTGCACTTAGATATACACTATGTCTATTTATCTAGAAAAGCCAAAACGTCTTATAATTTGGAACGGGGGAGTATTAAGGAGGATCAGAGCTGCCCAACTTAAATTAAAGAAAAAATTACTGCTTCATTTGCTTTAATATCTGAACATCTAGCTTTTCTTTTGTTTCTTTTGTTCAACTGCACAATGTCTTTGGTAATGCAGGCTCAAGGGCGTGAGCCCATTACTGCCAAACTTGCTGCAAATTTACTTACTGAAGCTGGTAGCGACCGTGTCATTGTATGTGATATTCATTCTACGCAAGCGTTGGGGTACTTTGACATTCCTGTGGATCATATATATGGGCAGGTAGTGAGAGTTCTTTCTTTACAGCGTTTGATTTGAATGTTGCATCTCATTGAAATCCTCATCTGAAATTTCTAGCTGATTACTAATTCGTGTCATCCTTGGTATCTGTAGCCTGTGATTCTGGATTATCTGGCCAGCAAGACAATATCTGAAGATCTTGTGGTTGTTTCTCCTGATGTGGGCGGTGTTGTAAGAGCACGCGCATTCGCTAAGAAATTATTGAACGCTCGTTTAGCTATTGTTGATAAAAGAAGACAGGGTCATAACATGTCAGAGGTGAGACCTTTGGATTGAACCAATCCTTATTTCACAGCCCCACCCTTGTATCAAGGTTCTAGAAACGGGATAGGAGTTTTCCTGGTCAGCAGACTATAAATCTGCCCCTTTTTCTTTTTTTTTTTCTTTTTAAGTTCCTTGAGTTTGAAACTTCTCAATACAATGATTGACTATATTCTTTATACCTGTATAAATTTATTAGTACTACAATTGTATGCAAGTATTTTTATCACCTGATGTTTTGTTAAGCTATCTATGTTGGTCATCCATGTTTCTGACTTGTGCTGATCTGTGTGCAATAAAATGCAATTATACCTTGCAAAACTACAGAGGCTTATATCATATTTTTGAGTTTCCTACTTCTGAGTACGGTTTCCCTTCAGGTTATGAACTTAATTGGTGATGTGAAAGGAAAAGTGGCTATCTTGATTGATGACATGATTGACACAGCAGGTTTGCAATCTGATTTTTAGCTTTTTGGCTGCACGCTTGCACGTATTAGTTAGTTTATTCCATCCAATAGTCACATATTTTTAACATTTTGATCAAATCCAGGGACAATCACTAGTGCAGCGGCTTTGTTAAAGCAGGAGGGAGCAGAAGCTGTATATGCTTGCTGTACACATGCTGTTTTCAGGTTTTCTAGTTGGTTTTATTGAATATATACTTCTGTTTTTGGTATTTTATGGCAGATCTCATATATGACGCGGCTTCATAACACCATACAAAAAAGTACAGCAGCGGCAGTAGTTAGTAGTTAACATTTGTAGGTCATATTAACTTTGCTAATCTTGCGGGCACCCATATCACTAGCATTAGCAGAGTTAACGATATGATTGCTAGAATCGTATGCAGTATGTTTTCTACCCCTTTTTTACTAGCATTTTCATGTGATGTTTTATAATATACTTTCATGTATATTAGTGGTCAAAGTTCTAAAGTTTGCGCACACATCCGTAATCATCATGCATCCGTAATCATAACACTGTACAAAAAAGTACAGCAGCGGCAGTATTAGTAGTTAACATCTGTAGGTCATAGTAACTTTGCTAATCTTGGGGGGCACCCATATCACTAGCATTAGCAGCTAATCTTAACGATCTGATGCTAGAATTGTATGCAGTATGTTTTCTACCCCTTTTTTACTAGCATTTTCATGTGATGTTTATAATATACATTCATGTATATTAGTGGTCAAAGTTCTAAAGTTTGCGCACACATCTGTAATCATCATGCATCCATAATCATCACGCATTTGAGAATGGAGGGAATACTCTATTACCTATAATTAGGACTGCTCAACTCCAATTATAGAAGTAACCTTTAAATTGCATTGTTTGCCATGGGTCACTCGTTAATCAAGGTTTACTTTGATCAGACTTGAAAATGGTGTCCATTTGCAACATCACAATCAGGAATATGAGGCCTCTGAACATAGCTCATGGTATTTTGTTGTAGGAAGGTGCCTGAGGAAATCTTGTCTACACAGTCACTCGTCTAAATTTGACTACTAATAAATTTGCTTGTTTGATGCTCAGTATGCTTGGTGACCTGCACTTTATTTCAGAAAGTAGCAGGAGGCTTTATTTGGTTTGGCACAATTGTTGTCTTTATATTCTAATAACATGCTTATTCCTTTTATAAGATGTTTATACTAAAATGGTTGACTTTTCAGCCCACCCGCAATTGAAAGGCTTTCTGGAGGCGTCTTTGAGGAAGTTATTGTGACAAACTCCATCCTGCTGCCAGAAGACAAATGCTTCCCCCAGCTGACGGTGCTTTCAATGGCAAACCTTGTAGCGGAAACAATTTGGCATGTTCATCGTGATGGCTCCGTCAGCAGCATCTTCCAATAGCAGAAACGCTTAGCATCATCTCGTCTTACATTTGTGTGGTATAGACTATAGAGAAGGCACCCAGTGCCTGTTCTGTTTGCCTATTTCTTAGGGCGTCAATTTCGGCGGCAAGGTATAATAAGGTGGTATTGCTGATGTACGTGGTGATAATAAGGTGGTATAACTGGTGTTACGGTGTGCGTGGGGATAATAATAAGGTGGTATGCTGGTGTATGTGGGTGATAATTCTGCGTCATGTTACTGAGTATGTTCAGCTCCTGACCTGCCTCTTATGTGGAGGCTCAGTCGTAGCAATTGGATAATGTGGGGTGCGAGAGGTTCGGGTGTTCATGCCATCCTGACAGGATTGAAATGGCAGAATGGTTAGCTTTGATGATTGAGTTTGTTACATACAGTACTAAGGTATTATCTTGTGAAGTGTGCTATTTTACAGTTCTAAGTACTTGGGTACAGGTAGGTAGGTGGGTCTTTTTTGCCACGTGATTTGAGACAAAACCAACGATCCGTACATTGTTTGCCGTCTTTTAATTTGTCTTTGGAAATTTCCAATCCCTTAATGCATGTGTAGTGTAACAAAGGAATAACTCGTAGAATGGTATGCTAGTGTCTCTTATAGTCATAAATTTTAAATTTTAGTTTATGATGAGGTGGTTCCTTTCTAGAATAACTTTAGCTCAAACATCATCCAGAATCGTACCTGCCATCGAATATGACAAAGACAAGACGGCTTACGGATGCTAATGTTGCCTTATGTGCGAGGATCGATGGATCAAATGTGATCCGAGGCTCCGAGCCTAGCGCCACTGTGGCGTTCGCCGGTAGCACACGGGCCGGCGTTCGTCAAGCTTCCAGGTCCGGATCCTCCTAGTTCGAATCATTTCTCTGTGAAGTTGCATAGGGCCTTGTTTAGATGCCATCTAAATTCTAAGTATTTTCACTCTTTCTCCATCATATCAATTTTTAGCCGCTTGCATGGAGTATTAAATGTAGGTAAAAAAAATAACTAATTGCACAGTTTAGTTCGAAATCACGAGATGAATCTTTTAAGCCTAGTTGATCCACGATTGGACAATATTTATCAAATAAGACGAAAGTGCTACTATTTATCGGGTTGAAATTTTTTCGCAATCTAAACGAGGCCTAGGTAACAACTGACATGCGTATAGTAGAAATGCTTCTCTTAGTCTCATCGTATTGCCGAGGTGGCACCTTACATTTTACAGGGCTACCAATTTTGACATCACCGAGTATAGGGTGGCGGGCTCCTGATCTGCCGCGTGATGCAGAGTTTTAGTCGTAGTATGAATCACATAATGCTTTGTATTGTGGGGTAAGGGATTTATGTGTTCATCCATGTCACCTCCACAAGATGGCAATTGATTAGCTCCGTCGAATGTGTTACTAGTTTTCTTGAGCGACTTTGTTACTCCGTATAGGAACTAAACCTAGCTTAGTCGGTTGAGAGGTAATAATGGATCATGCCCATACAACTCAAGTCCTCGAAATTTAGGTGTGTATGTTTTTAATCAATCAACTAAAAAGACGTAGTACACATAGTTATGGACATTGAGACCAGAACTGAGACACTTGATGATGTGCTCTCTCCGACGGCAGAACATAGACACTTGATGACGCTCTCTCTGACGGCAATACGGTCTCATTGTGTGTGATCGGTGATTGATGCCAATAGGATATGACAGTGTAACTGTGTGAGTGGTGAATCCCTGGTGCCTCTTTTTTTTTTCTATGACATATTAATCATATTTGTTTGTGCGGAATTAAACGAGGATAACTTTTATATGAAAATTGTAGCTCTCGTTGAGACCTACAACTTTCTAGTTTTGGGGGCATTGTAAAGTGCTTATTACCGGCACTTGACCTCGCCTAAGGCGTCGCCAAGGCGCATTGTAAAAACTATCTCTTTCTTAATACAAAGGCGCGCAAACCTTCACTACCCCAGTTCTTTACATTACTGTCGGTTTAAAACCCCTCTTCACTGCCAGATTTTGAAACGACAATACATACCGGCAGTGGTGGTGGTGGTGGTGGTGGTGGGGGGGGGGGGTGTCATCACTACCGGTTCTAACAAAACCAACAATGATATGGTTTTCAGAAAATTCAAAAAACAGGCTGAAAAATAGGGATTTTTTTAATACCGGGAGAGACCTCACTGGATAGCCACACAGTCACGTGTCGCAAGCCACAAGTCACGCAATTTTTCGCGTGAAAAACACACTACGCAGCCACCGACGCTCGAACTCCCGAGCTCCTACTTAGCATGTTCGTCCCCTAACCACTCCACCTGTAAGAAGCTTGTGTCCAAATGAGATTTTTGTCCTAGCCATTTTATGTTCATCTGATTTTGAAATAAGTATTTGGGATCCTAAACGAATTCAAATGAAAAAGTTGTCAACTACAAAGTTTTATAACT
Organism: Miscanthus floridulus; assembly: GCF_019320115.1. Lineage (NCBI taxonomy): Eukaryota > Viridiplantae > Streptophyta > Magnoliopsida > Poales > Poaceae > Miscanthus > Miscanthus floridulus. The sequence goes on from NC_089597.1 coordinate 93,382,152, forward strand.
TTTCGAGATCTACAACTTTGGTTTTGGTTATTTCTCCATCCGAGGTCATTTGAAGAATTTGAATTTCAAATTTGAGAAAATTCAACCGTATTTTACACTACATAAATGATTTCAAATGAAAAATTTGTCAACTACAAAGTTGTATAACTTTTCAAGATCTAAAACTTTTGTTTTGGGCGTTTCTCCATCCGAGGTCGTTTAAAAAATTCAAATTTTAAATTTTAGAAATCAAACGTGATTTTCGTTTGATAGATGATTTCAAACGAAAAATTTGTCAACTACAAAGTTGCATAACTTTTTTAGATCTACAACTTTTGTTTTGGTTACTTCTTCATCCGAGATCTTTAAATATCACTACACACTCACTTATGACTTTGGAACATATGTAGTTAGTGTTAACTTATATGAAATCTTGCCAATCAAATAGAAGGACATCATAACGACTTCAAACAAAAAAGTTATGAACTACAAAGTTGCATAACCTTTTGAGATCTACAACTTTTGTTTTGTACGTTTCTGCATCCGAGATCCTTAACTACCACTCCACACTCAATTATGACTATGGAGCATATGGTACTCCTTTGGTATTAACTCTATAAAATCTTGTAGTGTATATTTGGATATCCAAACAATCTCAAATCAAAAAAGTTTGAACTACAAAGTTGTAGATCTCGTCGAGTACTACAACTTTGATATAAAGTACGTCTTCATCGGATATCATATGAGAAAGTTATGAAGTTTTCTTGCAGCATATCACTGTCGGTTCAAGTTACGAACCGACATTGATTGTCGGGTTCATAAACCCGAGGTCCCCAATGGACCCGCTTCCCTACAAAACTTGGCCCAGCAGGTGGCGCATCGACAACACGCGCCTGGGCTGGCCTAGATACATAATGACAGGCCAAGACCACGATCCGGTCCCCGACCGGCACCTCCTGCCAGGAGATCTGGTCGGAGCCCCGACCGGAAGGCCTGGCCGTGGTGTGACCGCAGTCCGACTCTGACCACCTTTCTCCGACCGAGGATACGCCAGACCTCTGCTTACTGCTCTTTCTCGACCGACACGGTCGGGGCCGACTGGGAATGACTGACCAAGGACGCCCGCTCGGTGTGGGCCCGGGGAGCAGGCAAAGCAGATAAGGTAAGGCGCTCAAGTCAACAGCAATACCGAGGACCGTACCCTGCCATGCCCTGCGCACCTACAAGACGGTGCCGTCTGGCCATGTCAGACGAACACTGTACAGCCTGCCAGACGAGTCAGAGCATAAACAGTATTGTGGGCACCGTCGTGTGCCGTACCAGGCGAACACTGTATAGCCTGCCAGACGCGTCAGAGCATAAATAGTATTGTGGACGCCGTCGTTTGCCATACCAGGCGAACACTGTACAGCCTGCAAGACACAACAGAGCATGAACAGTAAGGTGGGCAATGGCGGCATAAACAGTATGGTGGGCGATGGTGGCTATCCCGTACCCGATGACGTGGGCAACAAGACTAGGCAGCGCCCGTATACCCTCTCTCTCTTTCTCTCTAACTTGTAAGGCCATCCCCTTCAACTATAAAAGGGGATGTGCTCTCTTCTAAAAAAGGGGACCTCAGGACTCGACAACTCGAAGACTCGAGGACTCTAGGACGACAGCTCAACAACTCTAGAGCTCGACAGCTATACAGTATACATGCTCTCAACAGCTGATAAGCTCGGACATGTAGAGCATATGCTCCAATACTTAGCATACGTTTGAGCCCCCATCACTCTCTTCCACTCGGACTAGAGTCTGATCGGGCCTTTTTCACCCCCATCTCATTCCTTACTCATTTGTAACCCCACAACAAACTTCGAGCACCTGGGCTCAGGAATAAAGTCACTGATCGACTGAATCTGGACGTAGGGCACGTTGCCTAAACCATTATAAATCCTATGTCATCGCGTGCTAGGCCACATCCGATCATAGTGCACGACAAAACTATAAATAACGCCCCCACGCTCGAATTAGATTCCGCGCCAACGAATCGCATCCGGCCGCCCACGACCGATCCCGCGCCAGTGACCGCGTCCGACCATCCGCAACTCTATCCCCATCCCAGTTGTGTCCTCAGCGTCAAGCCCGCCATGCCGCACTGCTCCCCTCGTTGCGGCGCCATCCCCGCCATTCCCCCATCCTCCGTCGCGCTCTATCTTGCACGCGCCCCTTCCCCTGTCCTAACGTCTCATCTCCTCCGCAACATCCATTCGACCGTTGCAACATATGCAATATAATATTGAAACATTTTTGGATAGTAATTGCAATATCTAGATGAAACACATCAAACATGCGTCTGAAACATTTGAACATACATTTGCACCATAAGTCTAAAACAGATAAAACATGTGGAACATACACTTAAAACATACATGTGTAGCCATTACAACATATGCAACATCAAATCCTTTGCAATATCAAGATAAAACACATGAAACATACAGATGAAACGCATGAAACATATGTATGAAACAACTTAAACACATAAAACATATACATGCAACATACATATATAGCCATTGCAACATACGCAACATACAAATGAAACACTTGGAAACAACTTCTGAAACACACCTGAAACAAAACATGGCGTCGCCGGCAGCCATGGCCTACCTGGTGGGGAACTACGGTAGCCAGCAAGTGGTGCTCGGGTGCAGTGGAGAGGGAGGATGGCGGCGAGTGCTGAGTAGCGGTGGGGAGACAGGAAAGCAAGCGGCGGCGCTCGGGCGCGGTGCAGCATGCCGCTGCATTGCGGGCGTGGCGAAGCAAGCCGTGGCGATGCGGACGCGGAGAGTTGGTATGAGAATGGACGGGGAAACACAAGGACGGCAGGATGCTGGCTCATACAATTTTTTTATTCAAGCTTCGGTTCTATGGCCTTGGACCTGTGCTCACGTGAGCCACACAAATGTTTATACAATTCGGGAGACCATCGGTCCACGTTTGAGACAGGCCTGGCTCCCAACCAGTGCTAAATCTAGCTAGCTCATGTTCAAACGAGTTAAAGACTCAACAACATTAAGACAAACAAAATGCTCACGCAGCAGCTCACGAATAAGCTTAAAGATGTTGCCACAAGCGCTGAGGTCTCTGGAACTGGTTTGAATAGCTTCACAGGGCCGAGTTGAGTCAGTCTCTAACTGAATACGAGAAGTTCCATATTGTTCCGCATACTCTAATGCCTTTAGACACGCTCCAGTAAGAACTACATCTCTAGCAGCGTCCCGAATGATGAAACCCCACACACCCATCGAATATTCCTTCAGAAAGGCTCCATCAATGTTGATTTTCATCCATTCATCCTCCGAAGGTTTCCAGCTTTGCTTGTTGGGAGCTATGACAAGTCTGTTTCGCACCATCAGCTGTGGTCCCTCGCAAGCCATTAACAGAGAACCATTCTGGCCACTTCCTAACTAGTCTACATCAGCTCGCCAGCGTTCACTTTGTTCCTGTTGTCCCACCATTTCCATAAGACAGTACTACTTGGATACATAAGCCTGTATCTAGTGGCATCGACAAAGATCGTAAAATCCACGACACACATGCTAGCTCTATAGCTTAGGATCTGTTTGGGACAACTCCAAATGATCCAGGTCTACCAAAATCAACTTCGAATCCTTTTTTTTATTTTACCCCAAACATTTCCCCACCATAAGATCTGAAGCCATCAAAAGTCCGATTTAGGGGCTAGACCCATGGATTCCATGATCACCTCAAGGGACGCTCTAAAAACGCAAGTTTCGTACATCTCATGAAGTTGGGTGTGGTAATTATCCACCAATACCACCTATTAGACAAATCTTTCCACAGTACCGGTTTGATTTCTGTTTCCCGTCGCAACTACAGTAATCGACTCGTCTGTACTCCGGACCAGCTGCTTGAAGTTGATGGGCGTGTACTGTGTTGGGCCGTCGTAGAAGGCCTGGACTCCGAATTTATTGTTTTTTTTGTCTTTTTTTTTTAAGTTTTTCACAAATCTGCCCCTAGAGGTATACTTTCAAAATCTAGACCCTCGTCTCGGCGCCGACATAATTGACACCGAGCTTACACATCTCGACGCCAAAGCATTTGGTGCCAAGGTCTTGGGTCGACGTAGGCGTCGACGCAGACGTGACGGTGACATGGTAGCCACCTCGGTGCCGGGGTCATTGGCGCCGGGATTATTGACGCCGAGCTTGACGCCAAGATTTATGGCGCCGAGGTGGTGTTTTAAACCAGCGCCCAACCTTCGTGGCCGATGCTTCTTCCTTTTCTTTGTCCTCCCTCTCGGGTTTTTGCTCTCCCCACTTCTTCCTACCTCACGAATCGGCATATTGGACCTTGAAAACTTTGATTTGATTCGTAGATCTTCGAGAGAAAGGTATCATCGCTCCCATCCTAGTTTTTTTCGCATCGATTCAGTATATATTAATCATATTTTTCAACCTAAGAATCGTCATTACTTAGGGTTTCATGCAATTTTTAATATTTGTATTATACAACCGTAGGATGCCAAGGCGTGAAAAAGCTAGCAAATCAAGGTAACCTCAGCGCATGTTGTTATATTATGGGTTCATTGTTGTGAATCAAATGGTAACCCCAAGGTTTAGGGTTTAATGTTAATTGGTTTCGGTTCTTAGAACGAAATTGGTTAAATTATAGTTATGGTCGGATGACCGGAAATGCCTTCGACCCATTGCCTCTGTCTAGTGGTGTTACAGTGCCCATGTGCTTTTACGACGATCCTTGTAAAGTAGCCAAGTCCGATGAAAAGGACACATATATGCAGAGGTATTGGATGCGTTCTAATTTTGCGTTTGAGCCTACACTTTGTCAGCGCCACATTAACAAGATGGTGAGGAATTGATGTTGTGTAATAATTATTTTGTGTCATATGAAATCTTGCATGATTTTTTTATTTTGTAACAATTATATTTGTTGCAGACCCCTCCACAGCTCTATGATTTTGAGCTATGGATCGACACTAAGATTAAGCCTGAAGACAAGGAATGGATACATAACTGTTGTGGTGGGAGACAGAGGACAAGGAGATGAAGGAGAAGAGACGCAGAGAGGAGGCTGCAAAAAAGGAGCACAAGGAAGAGGAGAAAAGGAGGCGTGTTGCTACGTACAGGGAGGAGAGGGAGAAGAAGCTTGAGTGTGCGCGCCGAGCGAAAGCAGCGATGGAAGAGAATCCCGATGCCTTGAGGAAGAGAAAGTGGCCTCGTTGCACTCAGTAGTCTCCATGACTTGCTAGTTCTATGGTTCATTCATGAATAATGTTGTCTACTCTTGGAATTTTTATTGTGTTGTCATGTGATGCACTTTAAGTATGGGCGTACTTAGGTCATGTACTGCGTTATTTAGTTTGTCGACATGTACTTCTAGTATTATTGTGTTGTTTAATGTTTCATAGTATTGGACTTTTCATTGTTGTTTTCATTATTTGTGGTCATAATATTCAGTTTAATGTACTTTAGGTAGAAAATTTCAGCATAATTTCCCCCATTTTTTGATGCAATCTATACAAAAAATGACATGAATATTTAACCTCAATACAACATGTTCAAACATACAAATATATGACACATTCATCTCAAACCATATACATGAGCATATTAATAGTCCACATAGTCCATAATTATAGTCCATAGTAGTTTATACAGTAAATAATAATAGTCCATACAGTCCATAATAATAGTCCATACAGTCCACAATAGTTGATAATGAAAGTCCATAAAGTCTATAATAGTATATAATAACATCTACCACAAACCATTACTGTCTCCTAGTCTTACCCTTACCCTTCTGACCAAGAGCGTCGGTGCCTGGAGTGAAAGGGTCAGGTGGACGACGTCGCCTAGTGCCTGCAGGCTGTGTAGGTTGAGTCAAGGGAGCGTCCTGTAGCTGAGACGGTTCAAGCTCCTCGTGCCTCTGGTCCACCTCCCCGTCGTCCTCATCCTCGTACTCATCCTCGTACGCAATGCCTATGGACCCTGTAAGTGCTTGGCTAGATGAACCTAAGCCTACTCTGCCTATGGAAGGAACGTGCACGTCTTACGTCATGGCTGTCCTGCAACCACAACGAGCAGCCGCATGGCGTAGCCGATGTGACGGTCTCTGTTGTACAAAATCATATTAACTGAAAGAATTTAACATATTAATATTATACTTGAAAGAATTTTTAGAATCTTACGTCTAGGAAGCTACGTGTGTCATTGTCCCTGACTCTCGGATGAAAGCGCTCAATGTCTTCAATCGAGCATTTGAGGGTGTTGCCCTGCAACAAAGTTCTCAGTAAGATTGTATTGGTATGCAACTCAACATAGAAAAATAAGGTAATTGACTTACCACTCTGTCCAAGATTGGCCCTGCCTCCACCTGCCTTCCTACACGAGTAGTTTGGTCATACGCCGTGTCTTTATCGTCGGAGGACTAGATGTCGGCGTAGTCATCTTCTGTCCATTGTAGCCTCCACCTGCATTGTGTCGCACCTTGGTACCAAGCTTGGTAGCGCCTGTACTCACGGTTTGTGTGCAGCTCGTCGTTCTTGTCCACATTGGTGTCCAACGGCTCTCACTATTCAATGTAGTAGTGGTGGTGCTTCTCCCAATAAAAAATCTTCCTGTTCTTCTGATGATCCAACCTGCATGTCATGCACGCCATCGTTAGTGAAGTTTTTATATGAAGTAATATAAATTTGTGCAGAAAATTTCAGCAGGGTTTACTTTGTTTTTATGCAAACCAAACAAAAATATGACACGAATATATCCATTCCATACACGCACATCCATCTCAATCCATATACACGTGACCATATTAAATGTGCACGTACGTCATCATTACTTCATCTTATATAGGAACTAATGCAAATGGATTATAACGGGACAATTGAAATACCAGAACACTTACTTGTGTAAGTCAGCGCTAGTCGAGAATGGAGCCATTAGCCAAAGCTGTTTCACTCCAAATTGGTGTGCAACTCTATGTGGCAGGTGGAACTCAACAGCATAGAAGCAGATTAGAGGGCACCTCATCCTGTACAAGTTAGTCACACCCACACATGTTGCTCAACCGAAAAGGAAGTGCCCTCTCTCCATCGTATGACTCCCATGACACCTGTAACATGACGAAATAAGATGTTAGATGATATACTAAACCATTTCAAACCACCATGTGAAATAAAATTTACTTACACTAGAGGCCATGAGCGTGTCTAGCTCGTTCGTGAACTCAATGTATGCCTGCTCTAACCTCGCGTGCGGAACTCTAACCTGGTGTCAAAGGTATGCCCACATTGGCTACTGACGTGTAGGCTAACCTAGGAACCAGTCACGACGAGCCAGAACCTCGAGACGACCAACTAGTAGACGAGCCCACATCCATAAGTGGAGTAGGTACATGCATCCACCAAGTGAGGCTGAGGACGAAGTCCAACGACACGCCTCGCAAAGTTGCCAGTAAAGAAAAGCCAACACTGTAGAGCCCCAATTGTACTAACCCGCCTGGTCCCAGTCAGTGAGGCAGTGGACCCACATCCACAACACAGTGTCCCTTATTGCGTCGGGGAAGAGAACATACGCAAATAGGTGTAGGATCCACGCCCAGCATTAGTACCCAACTGTCTCATCGTCTGCCTCCTCAGGGTGTTGTGCGAACTCTTGCCAGAGCCAGGAGATTAGAATTCCATAAGTGCGAGCCCCTTGCTCACCAACCTCACGCCCAAGGAATGCCTCTACTCGTGCTCTCAAACCTTCTGACCTACATGGCCCAGTCACTGCGTTACCGTGAATCCTTAGACCTAGCATCTCCTGATAGTCCTGGAGCGTGACCGTCATCTCTCCGAAAGGCAAGTGAAAGCTGTGAGTCTTTGACCGCCACCTACATTTTAGACAAAGCAAGATTAGATGTTAGAAAGGCAAGCGCATGAACAAATGCGTATGAATGGAGGCAATGGTTGAACATAATACATGTCAACTAGCGTAGTTAAGGCCGCTGAGTTGAACGTGGGCAACCCACAATGAACCTGAAAAGAGATGACATCTAGGCCAGCTCTTTGCAAAAAAGGAGTGTACCTGTCGTCATACTGCATGTCTAAGAACCTATTGTGGGTTCTAGGATAAAGGAGCAGAAGGTCCTGCATGGAATAAAACATAGTCTCCTGTTACTTCATGAACACATGTATGCTTATAAAAATTTGAACAAGACATATAGATTATTACCTGCCCCTCCGCTATGAGACGTCCTCAGTGGGTCTCCTCGTACGTCGGGTCGAGCAGGTGGAATTGCGCCATCCTACAAAAAAAGTCAATGAAATAGAAATTCAATATACAATGAAACATAAACTTAGATATGCACAAGTAATTAACACAATTAGAAGCATAAATTGAGACATGCATAATTAATGGAATGAATACGATAAATATGAAATAATGAAAACAACTAATATTCGCACCTCACTAATCTGCCAATGGTAAGTGCATGAATTGTGGCCCAGTCTACTGCATTTGCCACACTCGTACTGCTCGGGGTCAGTAAGAAATGGGGTTCCTCTCCCATGCCTTGTTCTTCTAGGTATCTGATCCATAACCATCCTATGCCTCATTCTCTTCCTGGATCCACGCTTGTTCCAATGGTAAGCTGGATCCATAATGTACTTTGGCCCATCATATGGAGCCCACTCTCTAGGGTCCCGAAAAGGCACGAAGCGGGGGCTCCATGTGTGCACAAGCATGTCGATATTATAGTTGCGATGCCTAGCTGCTGCCAACAAAAGAGAACATAGAAAGTGGTGGTTTACCACAAGTGCATGTGAAATCTTGGAGGACTACCACATGCATCCTCGACTCTCGGACCTCACCGTCAGATGTTGTACTGCCCCTATGCTCGACCTAATAAGTCCCTGTGGCATGGTCAAAACATGTAACCTCATGTGTGCAAGCCCTTTCATTTGCCTTCTCTAGGTGTGCCTTTGGTTTTGGAGCCCAGATCTCTCTATCACTCTGCAACTTCATTGCATGGGCATCTCTATCATTGAACTAGGCAATAAGATTGTAGAAGGTGAATTGAACAATTGCATTCACGAACATACCACGTGTCGGTGTTTTTGGACCACCGACGAGTAAATTTGTATTTGCGCATCTAGCTCGGATGGTGTGCTTGGAGGACACAAGGGTTTATACTGGTTTAGGCGGAACATCCCTACGTCTAGTTTGTTGCTGCTCATGTTACCGGCACTTGGTTAGCGGTAGGGGTTACAAACAGGCGAGAGAGAAAGGATCCCAAGTCTTTGGTGGAAGGAGTGAACGGGTGCTGAGAGCTCAATCATTGCTTAGCCGTCTGCTCATGTCATGCTCTTGTGTTTTTATCTCATGGTGTGGTCTCGTGAGGATTTCGATCCCCTTCATGGGATGCCCTGCTTCCCCTTTTATTGGCCAAGGAAAAGCACGGGTTACAGCGGAGGAAAAGGAGAAGGATGAGAGAGAGGAAGGCTTCTAGGATCATTGGGTCCTTCTTCTCCTTTATGTGGGTCCCACCGATCCTATAGATGTCAACATGGACGGCTCCACATCATGGCCCTGTCCATCACTGGAGCCATGCACAAGTGTCATCGGTCGATCATGGCGTTCCATTCTATCCTGACAGATGTTGTGGTGAACTGATGCACCTATCAGCGTTCATTCGAGGGTTAGGCATAATAGCATCGACACGCCCGACACTGTTCTTGATGTGAATCCTCAAGTATGGCCTATCATGGCCACGGGTTACATCGAGTCATGCCAGTCTCTTTCCTAGTGTCAGAGTTTTGACCCAGGCCTATACACTTGGACCTAGAGTGGTTGGCGGTGGTATGGGTCCCCATTGGGTGAGACGGAGCCTACACCCAAGGGGTAGGGTGAGACGGAGCATGAAAACCAAGGGGTCAGGCGAGACAGAGCCCGTGGCCTTGCGGTTGGGTGAGACGGAGCACGAATCCAAGGGGTCGGGTGAGATAGAGCCCATACCCGAGGGGTCAGACAAGATGGAGCATGAACCCAAGGGGGCAGGCAAGACGGAGCACGAACCCAAGGGGTTGGGCAAGACAGAGCCCGCAACCTTGGGGTTGGGCGAGATGGAGCACGAACCCGAGGGTTCGGGTGAGATAGAGCCCATGGCCTTGGGCGAGACAGAGCCTGCACCCAAGGGGTTGGGCAAGATAGAGTATGAACTCAAGGGTCGGGTGATAGGGAGCCCGTGGCCTTGGGGTCGGGGGAGATGGAGCCTACAACCTTGGGGTCGGGCAAGACAGAAACCATGTCCTTGGGTCGAGTGAGATGGAGCCCGTACCCAAGAGGTCAAGCGAGACCTTTTAATACGTCTTGCTCCATCCAGGGAAGTTAGCATGGGCACTAACTTCCTTGCTTTGGGTATCCCTAATATCGATACCCGACAGTAGCCTCTGAGCCTGCGGAGGAGTGGAATACTCCTTTGGAGGCTTTTCCAGATCGGAGGACTCTGAGGGCCTTGGTCTTCTTTTTGTAGCCTACAGCGTGTCCTGATAGGATGGCAGTTCCCTTTTGTCACGATCGGTCCTCTTAGGGGCATGTAACCGTAGGATTCAGGAGGTCGGAAAGATTTTTCTTGACTCTGGTCCCCTAGGATTGATTGGTCCGTCATCATACTATGACCTCGCGTTCGGTCTTCTTGTGAGTCCAACTTTCCTTGAGCCCCCACACATAGCAGGGGTCTAGTCGCGGGTCGGTTCGTCTTTGTGATCATCATCCCTCAAATGTTTTTTTCGATAAAATGGAGGGGCTGAGCCATGCCATGTTTTTCCTCGATGGACGAAACATGGTGCTTGGTGAGCTATTAAAGGGCTAGTTCGAGTGGAGCCCCAGCTTCCTATTCATGGGGGTCCGACATGGGTTAGCTGGTGATTGACTCCAAATTCTCAGTGGCTAATCCATATAGTTCTCGGGTCTGTTCGACCGATCCTGAGGGCTCGTTGCCTTTCTTTGAGGAAAAACCATGGACTGGGAACTAACCAAGACTTGAACGTGGGCCGAGATGCCTATGGCGCTCATGCACCCATGTATTGGCCGCTATAGGGCCCATCCCTTTGCACCCCTCTCTCTTAGGGTGCCCCGGAGCGGCTGTGAACCCATCGGTGGGCCGGCCTTCGAACTCCTAGGCCTGAATGGGCCGTAGGAGCATTTTTAGCTCTATATCCCTCCTTACCTGCGATAGTTCTTGGCCCATCGATTGGGCGAACCATCATCCAATGTGTCCTTTAAGGGCACGTCTAGAGATTGCGTACGCACGATCTTCGGAGGGAGGTGATGTGACGTGGCGTAGCGGGCACATGAATCTAGGTGGACAGTTCGCCTTCTCACCCCACTCTGCCTTATAAATAGTGGCCTCCCCCTTTGCATTCCTGTGCACCAAAACCACAGCCTTACCTTCTCTGTTTCTCCACCGCCACCGTTTAGATCTACCATGCTTGCTAGTCCGCCATCAGAACCCTAGATCTGTAGCCTCTGCTCCTCCTCTACCGCCTTTGCTTCTCCATGGATTCGTGGCATCACGCTGATGTTACCTATGTGCGCATGGAGGGCCTCATCAAGCATGGTCCTCTCCATGGGAGGACCGATGCGGCAGAGTGACTTATGCCCAGCCACAAGGAGGCACTAGCATCGCTCGACGGCTATGTCATCTCCTTCGTGCTCTTCCACGAGTGTGGACTCATGGTTCCTCCTCACCCATTCTTTTGGCGTCTACTACACTATTATTAGATCGAGCTACAACACTTGAACCCTAGTGGGATCTAGCACATCATGGCCTTCATCGTGATGTGCGAGGGGAACCTAGGGATCAAGCCCCACTTTGAGCTCTAGAGATATTTCTTCTCCATCTCCTTGATGAAGAAGAAGGAGAGAGGCCAGGAGACCCTAGTGCCGATGGGATGCATGGGCATCCACCTTCGGGGGCAATGAGTGGCCAAGTACATGCCCTGCCAGCTCTCTAGATCCAACAAGGGGTGGCACCCGCATTGGTTCTACCTGAAGGATGACCCTACCGCACCATTGTCTGTCTTCTCCGAGCATTTGATCAAAGAGGTTCCTCCATCATGGCTGGGGTGGCCACCCATCAAGGAGAAGAAGAGGATGTGTGACCTCCTCGAGGCCATCACGTTCCTAAAGACCCATGACCTCTATGGGGCCAGCGTCATTGGGGGGTATCACGCGAGGAGGGTGGCACCTCTGATGGTGCGCATCCGCCCACTATACAGGATGATGCCCGGTGTGCAGCTTGTCAGGACAACGATCACCTAGGGCTTGCTCCATGACAGCAAGGTCACACAATGCATCAAGGAGGCCATGGGGGAGGCCAGCGCCGTGTTCCCGATCGCGGAACATCCCATGATGCGGCCGGACACGGGCTTCATTGAGCTGCCGGTGGGGTTAGTCTTTTGGGACTCCATCACACCACTGTTAGAGCATGTGGCCATGAGGATGGTGAACCGTGCCGTGGATGAACAGTGGAAGAAGAAGATGGACGACAAGGAGAAGAAATGGTGGTCAAAGCAGCGAGCGAAGCTATAGCGAGGGAAGTAGCATCAAGGCTCGTCGGAAGAAGAGGAGGAGGAGGAAGATGATGGCTCCATGTCGCCCATCCCATGGGATGATCTGGCCACTAGGGACGACGACCCACCTTTGCTGTAGGTGGGGCCCTTCTCATGGCATGTCGTGAGGCAGGAGGGGGAAGACGCGCCACCAGAACCGGTAGAAATGAACCGCCCTGCCGCATCCAGACCTTCAACGACAGCCTCAGAACTAACGGAGCCAGGCCACCTCACCTCGTCCAAGCCTTCAACGGTGGTCCTGAAGCCAGCAAAAAGAGGTCACCCTGCTCCGATCGAGTCCTCAGCGGTGCCTCTAGAGTTGGCGGGAGGCAACCGTTCTGATTTGTCCGAGCACTCCGAGCCGAGGAAGGGCTCGAAGCGGCAACATGCCGATGAGGAGCAGCCGGGGTCAGGCAAGCCATCCCCAAAACATCCTTGTATGCTAGCATCAAGGTGAGTCAAGAGTTTTTGTCATCCTTTTGTCCTAACGAATTTTTGCCATGAACTAACCACCATGTCCCTGCAATGTCAGAGGATGTGGGACTCTCCTGCAACTTGCTCCAAAAAAGATCCTCCTCCGACAAATGCGCTAGGAGCCGGCTATCGCCACGCCGGTGGATGGCATGAGTGGCGTCAGGATGACCACGACATTGACCGGGAAGGCACAACCAATGGCTATGTCCATGGGATAGCAAGCGGAGGAGGGCACGTACGGGGCGCCCATGGTGGGCACGGAACGGCCAGTTGTGTCCTTGATGTCGCAGGCGAAGGAGGCATAGCCAGAGCCACCGTCCATGTAGGTGCCCATGTCTGCGGTGGGGTAGACGGAAGGGGTGCTCCCGAGGCATCCTTCGTGGATGTGGCGATAGGGTAGGCCTTCGTTTCTATGTCACCCACCCTCTCTATTGCTAGAGGGGCCGCTTTGGAGGAGCTACCGCTGTCAGAGAGGTTGGGGCTGCTTGAGGTCAGCACGGGGACATCTCGATCTCTGAACTGGGTGGCTGCCCTGGATGAAGCGGTAGAGGAAACTAAGTGGGGGAGCATCCACATAGAGGTTGGGGACACGGTTCGCACCCTAACCACCATGCTGGGCTCGATGCGCAACATTGTCACCCTGGTTGGCCAGGTATGATATGACCGTGCTTCTGACCCCTATGTTTTCTTTCCATACCTCTAAGTCATGTCTTCTTCACAGGTCCTTATGGCCCATAGCCAGGAGAAGTCCTAGCTCCATGCTGAGGAGGCGTGGCAGAGTGAGGGGCTGGCCGCACAGCTCGCTGTCACCCATCAGGAGGTGGCTAAGCTTGCCCCAATAGGCTAGGATGTGGCCGACCTCTGAGTAAGGGAGAAGGACGCTCGTGACGATGCCTATGAGGTTGAGGAGAAGCTCACGGCCCTGATCGAGAGGGCGCGCACGAACGCCATGGAGGTCGAATGGCTATAGAAGGAGTGAGACGATTTGCTTTGGGCCATAGAGGAGCTCTGCACAGGGACTGAGCTGGCTTGCTAGGAGTGCGCTGACACATAGTAGGGGGTCGGCCACCTTGAGAATGAGCTCCGAAGGGAGAGGGACCTACCGAGGGCATGTTTGCCAGGCTTACCATGGAGGTCGGGCAGCGCCAAGACGAGGTCCGGCACCTAGAGGCTGAGGTGACCCGGGTGCGCGATGAGGTGCACATGCTTTGGGTGGACGTGGATGGTAAGTCCCCGGTTTCCCTTGTTGTCTTTCTCCCTAGAATCCGTGGTAAGCATTTTGATACGGTCGGTATGTGACTTGGGCAGGTCTTGATGACAAGCTAGGGGCAGAGGTGGTGAAGAGCCGTGGCCTGGAGAAGAAGCTCAGCGAGGTGAAAGACACCCTCCTGAAGGAGAGCGATGACATGACAACCTACGCGTTGCCATCCAGCTAGTCTACGACGAGCTCGAGCTAGCCCTAGAGTAGGAGACAAGCTCCCTCATGGTTCATGCCACCTAGATTATGGACCAGGCATGTGATATGGCAAGGGGTGCTCTTTCCTTTGGCATTCACCGATCGTTCGCGATCACCCGTTCTCATTACAAGAACATCGATCTAGCAATGATAAGCCAAGGCTTCATGCCCATCTATACCAACACCAAGCTAGACATCATTGAGGATGAGGTAGCCCCCCTGGCACATGACCTTTCTGCCAAGATAGAAGATGAAATCATCCCCCTAGGGGTTAGTTTAGTTAGATAGGTTAGGTGACACTTTTGTAATAAGCGGACAAGTTCTGACCCTTCTGTTTCATTTAAACAAACTTGTTATTTTGTTTCATTTGAACAAATTTGTTCTTTCTTTCTTTTTATGTGTAAAAAGGGGTTAATGCGTTCTGCCCCTTCCTGTTGTTAGGACCGTAGAGTTTGAGGTGTGGGCGGGAAACACTAGTCATGCTGGTAAACAAGAGTGCTGTAGCCACTGGGGCGTAGGTTTCTTGCAGTCCGACCAGTTTTATCGGCGTTCATTTCAGCAAACCTTGCCTCTAGATTTTTAGTGTGAGAAAGGGTTGGGCATGATGACTGTTTTACAAAGGGTATAAATATATACCCTTATCAACCCTCGAGTGAGACCCGACCCCTTACCGTTGCTAGAGTCGGGTTTCACTAAAGATCGAGGAGACGATAGCGAAACTAGTAGGAGAAAGCATCTCTTGTTTTAGAAACGTTATTCCTAGTTTTCATACATACCCCCTCCCTAGGATCTAAGCCATCATTCTATGACCGCACATTCAGTCTCCTTGCGAGTCCAACTTCCCTTGAGCCCTCGCGTGTTGTAGGGGTCTAGTCGAGGGGTCAGCTCGTCTTTGTGATCATCACCCCATCCACGGTTTCCACAACCGGAGGGGTTGAGCTAACGTCACTAGCCTCAATGGCTCGAGTGTCGCGCTCGGTGAGCTCGCTAAGGGCATGTCCGAGTAGAATCCAGGTCCGTCGTTTGTAATAGGGTTGGCATAGCCCTCATGTGGCATTCCACTGCTCCTTAACCCACCTCCCACTAGATGCCTGATTCATTACAGAGACCAACTCAGGATGGCCCGCTAGCCTCCCCTCGATGGAGATTCTGTGGGCATGGCTCGATGTTAGGATCAAACAAGAAGGTCGAGATGACCCTGTCTGCATCTGAGCGGGTCGGGCAAAGGCCGCTAGGGCTCATATGTGTTTTCTCCCCTAGCACTATTTGACACGAGGCGGCCTCAAGCCCTACGTGGGTCGGCCATCAAACCCTGGTCGATTGCCGCTCATGTTGAATGAGACGACTACCACTTCGTGATATGACGTGAAGCGTTGTGATGCAATAATTGCATATGCGATGCTTGGATGTATGAGAATGGATGAATGAATGCTCATGCACTAGAAAAGTAAAGTGGGGTTGGTAAAGTTACCTCGATGGCTCGAGTGATGGGTTCGGAGAGCTCTTATCAGATATGTCCGAGTGGAATTCAGGTCCGTCGTTTGTGATGGAGTCGGTATAACCAGCATGGGGCATCCGACTGCTCCTTACCCATCTCTCGGTAGAAGTCTGAGCTATCCAATCGACTTGGGTGACCTGCTAGCATAGGACTTACCTGTGGAGATAGAGGATGAGATCATCCCCCAAGGAAATTAGTTAGGCAGATAAGCCAGGCGACGGACTGGTAATAAGTGAACAAGCTCTTAAATTTCGTTATGGCCGAACATATTTTTAGCCCTTCTCCCCTTTTTGTATAAAAAGGTTAATGCATTCTGACCATTTCCGTCATTAAGGCTGTAAAGCCCAGGGTGCGGGTGAACAAACTCTGATCACGCTGGTGAGCAAAAATGCCATAGTCGCTAGGGCGTAGGTTTCTTACAGTCCGACCAGTTTTACTCAGCGTTTGTTTCTACAACACTTGCTTCTAGATCTTAACGCGAGAGAGGGTCAGGCATAGAGAATATTTGCTAGGTAGATATACTCTTAAATGTGTTCCGACTCTTTCTGTAGTTAAGGCTTAAGAAGCTCGGGGTGCGGGAAAAAACTCTGATCATGCTAGTGAGCAAAAACGCCATAGCTGCTGGGGCGTAGGTGTTTACACCAAAATTTGGGAGAAGAACGCGGGAATTTGAAGGCTTCTAAGATCATGCCAATCAAGGAATCGATTACATAAGGATCGATATTAGCTGATTCAGATACGGTTTTGGAATCGGCTATCTTTGAATGACGTCAGCAGATCACAATGATGAGCTATGGTTGGCGCTAGGAAACTACATATCAGACTCTACAAAAAGGGAAAGATTAGGGTCCAAGTTATCTTAAGATAGGAATGTTTTTCTTCTATACCGAAGATTGTAATGAGTCATGCTCAAGTAGGATTCATGTTTAGGCTCCGAGTATAAATATTGGACCCTAGCTATTGCAAGAGACAACCATCAATCAAATACAAGTCACTTACTTTTTTCAGCTTCAACCACCCCTTAGGAGTAGGAGTAGAGTAGATCTCGGTGAGTTCTTCAGTGAGCAGGGCTGCATCGGTCTAGCCGACCTCTGGCTTGTCTGTAAGTACCGTCATGGCTTATACTTCTATTCGTACGGCTACATTGATCCAGCCGACCTCCACTGCGACTCTGGTATAAGCTAGTTATAGACCCTTGTCTAGTTCACGTACGGCTGCATCGATCCAGTAGACCTCCACTGCTCGAACTAGATCAAGGTCAAGTTATTGGCTTTATCTAAGGGTGGTGACCTTCGGATAGATTCATTAAGTTACCGATATTGCTTATTACTTTCATTATTTATTTAATTACAACACAATCACTTTGCCTGATTGGGATTGATCTATATCAGCCTTATATCCTATTTAACCCATCATTTGTTAATCTAAACCGATGTAATCTGCACCTTAAACGATGAGTTATGTTTTATCGGCTATTTTATGTCAATCTTGATCGTGCATAGCGTGCGGTTAAGGCATGTCAGGTCTTGAGTAGATTTATCGGCTAACGAAAATCGTTACTTGGCCCATTATCACGACCTGTGTGATTCTGCCTCACATCCCACTGTTAGCACCGTGGAGCGGGTACCATTATTTGGTAGATCTATTCCTAATAGGGCATGACCTTAATTGTGCGTTATGCCTGAATCGACTGTTTTAGCCGATATCGAGTGCTTTCACATATACAGTTCACGCCATGAGACTGTTGAAGTAAGGGTAGGTTAAAAGATATGTTAGCCCCATGATCTTATTATTGTATTACGGCCTACATGATTCTGCCATATGCCCCACTGATATTAGTAATAAGTTAGGGTCGTCGAATCTATTGTTGTTTCTACGACCTGCATGATTCTGCCTCATGCCCCACTAGTCATAGCGATAAATGAGATCAAATATGTTCATTAGATTTATCTCTATTAAATGGTTAAATGATGATGAACTGTTTCTTTCGAACTTTTTATATAAAAAGGAATTCAGTTACTTGCAGTCATCGGCTTAGCATAAACTGATTAGTGTTGACATCCTATTGCCATTGACTAATATATGTCTAAATAACAATATTCATCCTGAATGATAACCAATTTTTCTTCCATAATTCCATGAGCTTTAACTGATTTATTCTTATGAGTATGCTGGAATCGGCTATTTAGTCGATCCCCTTCCACATCGGCTCTCAGAGCCGCACATTTCGAACTGTCTGGCACACCGGCATGTTCCACTTTAAATTACTAATTAGCTTTCTCTCCTTGCTAATTGTAGGGTCAAATTGGCTGGCACGTCTCAGGAGGAGTACACAGGATCGACCATCCCTATGTTGAAGCCAGACGAATCTATAGCTCCATTGAGCAGACCCTTCTGGCTTACTCGTGTGCCTCAGCATGATTGACACATTTTTGTGAAGACACACATTCTGGCACGCCCAGTGGGACACCACAATAGTCATGGCGGCTTACAATAACAACGACATCCTTCTGGTACCTTATGAGGACCTACCTGATGGAGATAAAGATGTCAGTAGCAAAGCTATAGAAGAATTTTAGAACAAGTATTTATTGTCCTACACCAAAACACATGACAATAAAATTGTTTAGAAATATCCACTACCAAAAGTTCTGTTGCATGGGTAGACAGATGCAGATGACACTGAAGATAGGCATTTCTTCGTGAAAGCTATAAACAAATCTGTTCATGATGTCATATCAAACCATAATGAAATTTTCTTGAACACATTCCACAACACCATGAAGGAGGTGTTTCATGGGTTTCCAGTTGATCTGGTTGGGCCGGCTTATTACAACATTCCACTTCCATCGACCCAGCGGACTAATCAAGTTGGTACCAGCCATCAAGAAGCAGCACCAACTATTAATGATGATGTCTAGGTAGTTCAGAGTTCATCTGAGGAAGCTTAAGGTACTACTACGAATTAGATACAGTATAATCCTGGATTGTCAGTGCAGCATGTGCAACAGCTGGTGGGGCAAAGTCAGAGCCAGATGATTAATTTTGGCACATCAGGCCACATATCGACATTGGCTCAAAAAATAACACCATTAATTCAAAGGATTCGTAGATATATAGATCCTCATGTCTACAATCAGAGACTTCAAGCAGCAAACCAGCAGAGGACCCAACAGATAAAGATTCTACAAGGGTATCATTATGGCATAGATTATAACACCCTTCACATGATCCTGAATCCAGGGTATCAAGGCACATAGGATTTCAATCCACAGATGGGTCAGGTGCAGAGAAATCCAAATTCAAATGCTGCCGAGTTATTGCTAAGGGTGACCGAGATGATGAAGAATTAGTTCGGTCTGAAGCCAAAAGGGCTGACCTTCTCGTACAAATGCCCATATCCAGAATGGTATGATTTGATCGTTGTTCCAATAAATTACAAGCTCCTAGAGTTTGCTAAGTTCACTGGCTAAGATAACACAAGCACAATAGAACATATCAGTCGGTATCTTACACAGTTGGGCGAAGCATCCGTTGAAGAGGCCCATCGAGTTCGTTTCTTCTCCTTGTCCCTATCAGGGCTAGCCTTCACTTGGTTTTCATCACTGCCAGTTAACTCCATTGCCAATTGGGCTAACCTAGAGAAGAAGTTTCATACATATTTTTATATTGAGACTGGAGAAAAAAAGATTAGCGATTTAACAACTATAAGGTAGAAAACTAATGAATCGGACATTGAGTTTCTTCAAAGGTTCCGAGAGACAAGAATTTTATTCTTTTCGTTGAACTTGGCTGATGATCAGCTAGCTGCTTTGGTTGTTCAAGGGATGTTGCCGACATGGAGAGAGAAGCTGCTAGGACAAGAGTTTGATAACTTGGGTCAATTGGCTCAACGGGTGGCAGCGCTCAATAGCCAATTCCAAAATATGCGTAGAGATACCCAATTCCAGAAAAGTACCACAATGGCTGAAGCTTATAATCCATATTCAGTCGATGACAACGATGAAGAAGAAGAGGTTGCCACGGCTGAATGGAATTGGGGCAAAAAGACAGTAATTGTGCTAAATCCTTGGGGAAGAGGAGTCGAGGAGAGCTATGACTTTGACGTCACAAAATCAGACAAGCTCTTTGATTTCTTGCTTGAGAAAGGGCAGATCAAGTTGCCCAATAATCATGTTATGTTGCCCCCTCATCAGTTGAAAAATAAGAAGTTCTACAAGTTTCACAATGCTACGTCTCATTCTACTAATGAATGTAGAGTTTTCCAGCAGCATATACAGAGGGCTATTCAGCAAGGGAGGCTCAAATTTGATACGCCTTGGAAGATGAAAGTTGATGATAATCCTTTCCCAGGAGATCAAAACATGGTCGATGCTAGGCTGCTCAAAGGAAAGACTAAGGTCCTGATATCAACCAAATCAAGAGAAACTAGAACAGTCAATCCTAAGATGCAAATATCGGCTGATGAATACAAAGAAATTAAAAGATGTCACGACAAGCAAAAGAGCCGATATGAACAGGGAGAAATGTCAAAAGATGGGGCGACAAAGCCATGAGGTACATCTCGAATTCTATTGAATAAATGGTAGCGGTAGAAGGAAAAGGATTATCAGCATTGGTTAGAAGAGCAAGAATACCAGCGTCAACAGGAAAAAAGAGAGGTATGAAAGAAGGCAAGCTAAATCACATTGGAATTGTCCTTTCTTCAAACATTGCTGGAACGAAGGTTTGAAATTGCCTACCAGAAATAACTATCCAGAGTGCAGTGAACAATATTGGGAGTTTAGGCAATCTCAAGCCAACCGCCGATCTATCCATGCTCAAGATGCGTATCATCATGATAACATGGATTGACGCTTAAAAAATGGAAGTGTTCATTATCGGCTTGGAAAATGAGTTGTTGATCAAAACTGGGCTGATTATGAAGAAGAAAGTAATGAAGAAGGATGTGTTTGGCAGGAAGGCCAATGGTGTCCAAGAGGTTTGACAATAAGCCAGAAGAGAAGGGTGCAACGCCTAAGGAATAGAGAGTTGGAACAGGCTCAGGCATCCGATAAACCTCAAGTATGGCGTGCTAAGCAAACAGCCGATAGAAGGCAACCATCGGCTAATATTCAAATAACTTTTTTGTTGCCATTAGAGTTCAGAGCTCTAGCAGATTAAGAAGTTTACTTAGATTTTGATGAATTGGAGTATGAGGAGATAGTTGCCAAGTTGACAGTTATACAGCAGGCAACATTTGATAAACCAGTCAAGCATCGGCACTTAAAGGCTTTATATGTAAAAGGTTTTGTTGATGGGAAGCCGATGAACAAGATGTTGG
This sequence comes from Miscanthus floridulus, assembly GCF_019320115.1. Lineage (NCBI taxonomy): Eukaryota > Viridiplantae > Streptophyta > Magnoliopsida > Poales > Poaceae > Miscanthus > Miscanthus floridulus. The sequence goes on from NC_089597.1 coordinate 93,403,504, forward strand.
TGGATGGAGGTGCTTCTGTCAATCTCATGCCTTACACCACTTTTCATAAACTTGGCAAGGGACTAGGAGATTTAATTGAAACTGACATAATGCTTAAGGACTTTGGAGGTAATGCGTCTAAGACCCTGGGGGCAATGAACGTCGAACTAACAATCGGAAGTAAGACTTTGCTCACCACGTTCTTCGTCATTGATGGAAAAGGGTCATACTGTTTACTCATTGGTCACGATTGGATTCATGCAAACTATTGTGTGACATCAACCATGCATCAGTGTTTGATTCAATGGCATGGAGATGATGTTGAGCTAGTTCGCACTGATGAATCTGTGAGTATCGCAACAGCCGATCCAGTCTTTTAGGAACTAGGAGACTTCGAATGCTTTTCTAGAAAGTTATGGGAAGGAGGCTTCATTAAAAATCAGCAATGAAGGCCAACAGCCGATCCAAGCAATCGGCTCTAAGAGTTTGTTTTAGTAAATAGTCACGGCTTCACGTCAGCCATTGGATTAAGGAAGAATAAGCATTGGTCCTGGAGATAGGATTAGGCTAACATGTGTGAACGCTAAGTCGAATCATAAGTGTAATTCAGAGTTAATAGATCTATTAGAGGAAGTTTTGTTTCGCTTAATGAGATGCTTGGCCTGGATTGATCGATCATTTAACCGTTGGTCTAAAAAGTTCAGGTGCGGCCTATCAATAGCGACCGATGAAAAAATTGTTTGAAGGGATATTATCCTAGCATTTGATCAACATTTGATAGCCAATTCGTTTAGTCATCAGCTCTAATAGCCGATACCAGAAAGGTATCGCCTTTAGTTCAAAAAATAAGCTTGAAGATGTGAAAGCCGATACGATATGTATCGCCTATAGAGCAAAAACAAAAACAAAGACAATCATGACATATACAAGGGCATTGCACTAAGACACGTTCATGGAAGAGCAAGAGACTTTGTTCATTAATTTGTCCTAAGTACAAACTAATCAAAGACCTTGTTCACCACATCCTAAGCAGATGTGATGACCACAATGGCCTTAGCCGCAACAACAAACTCTTTGAGTAGATTGTCATGCTCCTTAGGGCCGTCGCCCATTGGAAAACCAGTCTCCATGGCGTGGAGCTCGTACCCGTTCTGGACTTGCATCATGGTCAGCACCACCAATGCACCATGATGAATGCCATGGAGGGCGATCTCCTGAACATGGGCCGGAATGTCATGGAGGCAAGCATTGATGAGGGAGCCCTTAGCATTGATAGCATCCATGATTGTGTTCACCGCCAGTTGGAGGGACTCCAACTGTACTGTCAAGGCTGACAATCACAAAAAATAGAAGAACTATCAAGATAAAGATAGTGGAAATCAGAATAGAGGCGTTCCTGAAGTTTGTCTTACCCGCCACCACGGCGTCAGACTCGGCCAGCCACGCACGAATGGCACTGGCCTCCTCCTCGGCCGCATGAAGAGCAGCCTGAGAGACCCCGAGGCGGATCTCAAGCTGGCCATTTTCCCGAGTTGCCTCGGAATAGCGGTTCTGAGCCGCCCTCCACTCTCGGAGAAAACACTAGGTGTCGTCGCCGTTGTAGGAATTGGAAGAATCCAATGACGAGGCTGGCGCAGAAGATGCAACATCAGAGGGCTCGCCGGCCCCGGGAAGAGGATGAAGACTGTCATTCAAAATGAATCTATAGACAAATCAGAACAGTTCATCGTCATAGACAGAAGATGTCAATCTCACCTCATGCGCCACAGGCACTGGTTCATCGGCATGTTCTCCTCCTAGACCTCCTCCGCACGCTTGCCACGGTTGTCCTCACCGGCCATGAAGTTGATCGGATCTTCAAAAATGGATAAAGGTGACAAAACTCTAGAGAGAACTGGGGATGGATTACCCTTAATAGCCAAGAAGACTCTCCGCATTGAATCGGTGTCTTGGACCAAATCGGCTATATTCTTCTCAAACATTGACAATATGTCTCTTAGCTAATTTCTGGTCTCTTTTGACAAAGCTTCCTTAGAGGAGGCAGCTGACGAGCTAATTTCACCTTCATCAAGATACTCCTCAAGATTGAAAGAGTAGCTCAGGGCTGGAAGGTTGAGTGCCTGTATATAAGAAAATCTTGGTTAGGAGGTTTGAATCAGTTTATAGCAGAATAGATGATGAAAAGGACTATAGTACCTTCTTTGTAGTAGCCTCTATCTGAAGAGGAGGAGCAGCCGATGATGCACCAGTAACATCTAGTTGAATCGGCTCTAAGCTTTCAGCGTTGGTATCTGCAATATCAAGGAAAATTTTTAGTTCATGATTATTGCAGAAGGATAAAAGTAACTTCCTTACCATTAGTTGTATGCTGAACCAAAAAATCAATAGTCTGGGTGTCGACGGCAATAGAATCACCCTCAATGCCGACAGGATCATTAAGTGGACTGCCAGGCTCCTGCTCTCGCACAGGTGTTTCTTCAAAAAGTATCTGGCATGGTAAGAAGTCAGATGAAGGACTGAGTAAATCAAGAAGTTAAACAAAATACTCCGACAAACATCAAGGATAAAACTCACATTCTCTATTGTCATGGAAGCATCGGTTATTTCAATCGAAATCAGCTCCTCTTGAGGATCAACCGATGAAGGTTCAATTGGTGCTGAACCAAACACCTGAGATAGCAGCTCCGCACCCAGAGCAGATTGGGACGCAATGCTCGATAACTGTGAAGGAACGGGATTAGAAGTTAAGTATCAGTTCAAGAAGAATATGAATTGTTTACCTGAGCAGTTGATGGTCTTGTCCTATGGAGTCTCTTTCCAGTAATAGCTTTCTTGGTCATCCCTGGGACTGCCTTGCATTTTGAAGATTGATAAGTCACAATTGTGGGGGCAGCATGAGTTTTCATCAATTTCTTCAATGATGGTGCAGCCGATGCTATTCTTGAGACTGGGCATGGTGGCTGCTAATCTATAGGGTGCCCCTTCCTATCCAAGCCTAGAGGATTGAATTTAGCATCCTAAAAAGATCAGCTAGGATAGTTAGCGAGAACATTCATTGAATAGTTTCCTGAGAAAGAGATGATAAGTTACCTCTCTGTCAGAAGCAAATTTCCCATCCAGAGCTATGCCCAAAGGGTGGACCAATTCACAGAAAAGATGGGAGTGCCATTCTTGCCACCAGGAGTCAAAGAGAATGGAAGAGAGGCTGACTCTAGTCTAGTCGTGCACGCAAAGGGAAGGGAGATCTAACCCCAATTGAAAACTCTAGAGGCTTCCATCACCTCATTAATATCCTCTCTTGGCTTCAGTGTGTCTTTGAAGAACAATTGAGGGGGGAGTTGACCAAAACTAAACTGGCGGGCTATGAAGGATGGATTGTAGAACTAATAAGTTGGAAGGTTTCCTAGAAGGAAGGAGCCTGTGGCCATTTTACCCCGACCATGATAGAATTCGGCTGGAAGAATGCAGGGCTTGATGAAGGAGTTAAAGATTGCAGCCACCGTCTCATCTAAACAGCCTGATTCAAATTAAAATTTGAATGGAAAGATTAGCTCATTGTTCTCATCTTCATCGTATGGTAGCCAAGTCAGGATGTCTGCATCAAACCCTCTATAAAACTTTTTGAAGAGATGGCCAATGTCGATATCAATTGATATGTCCGATGCAGCTGCACCATAGCTCATGCACTGACGAGTTCTTCCTTCCTTGCCCCTATATTCCTCATCAAAGTTGGAAGAAGGGAAACTCAGGCTTCTGAGATCAGGCCTTACAATCTTATGCATGTATAGGTTGAGCCATAGTTGTATCAACCACCAAGGGCCATTGATGGTGTGCACTGATTCGTTCTTTAGTAACTGGGCAGCTACCTGGTACATCAGATTATAAGCAGCCCCTAGCAGATACTTTCCAAAAGGGATATCTTTGCCTACTGCAAGATGCTCTACCATGAGCTTATGATTGTAAGTCAAACCACAAGATGACCCACAGAAGATGAATCTCTCCAACCACAGATTCAGAAAGGCCACGTATTCCCTCTCACTGATAGTTGATTCGTCTCCAATATGGTTCAGAATATAACTTGCCCATCCTGTGCAGTCTGATATTTTGGCTAATTTCTTAGAACCAGCACTCAAGTATTCATAAGGCTGCATTGATCCAGTTATTCTAAGGCCGGTCAACATGTAAACATCGGCCAAGGTAACGGTCATTGGGCCATGACCAAAGACGAAAGCGTTCAGGGCATTGGGCCAGAAGTAAGATGCGAAAATCAAGAGTGAATCATTCCTCTCCATCCCGAACAATGAGAGTGTCAAACATTGATTCATATCATACACCTCCCAATCTCTGCCCTTTTCTCGGATACCCTACGAAACTAATTTCTCCACCCCTTGGGCATTTTAGGCTAGTTTCTGAAGGGGGGTTGATATTCCAGGAGGACGAATCCACTATAGACTATTTAAAGGGGATTTGGTTGGTTTCTTGACAAATGAAATCAGATGTATCAGGGTCACCCATAGGCCCAAGAAAATAGACATTGGAAGCAACAACTGATGGAATCAAGATTTTGTTCCTCATTTCCTAGAAATCGGATGAAATAAATTTAAGGAGAAAAGAAATATAGGGTAGCGGCCGCTACTTGGAGAATAGGAAACTTGGAAGGCATACCTCAGGGACGTGGTCGCTGATCGCCATTAAAGTCAAAGTAGATTTGAGTCTGACAAAGAATGCTTGAATAACGGCTTGATAGAACAGAGGATTTGCTAGGGTTTGAGGCCTTGGCGATGATGGTGTCGGATATTAAGATTTGCTCAAGGAAAAGGGGGAAAGCAAACAGACCAAGTGAGTTGGAAGAGGTACTATTGGGATATTATATAAAACTTGGGCCATGAAGTCAGGAATCATGTGTATATCTCTAAATAGAACGGTTGTGGCGTGGTAAACAGATAAATAGGAATTTTGGAATAAAATTACTTTTTTCCCAAAATTGGGGGGCATGTGTTTACACCAAAATTTGGGAGAAGAACACAGGAATTTGAAGGCTTCCAAGATCGTGCCAATCAAGGAATCAATTGCATAAGGATCGATATCAGCTAATTCAGACACAGCTCTGGAATCGGCTCTCTTTGAATGATGTCCGTAGATCATGATGATGAGCTACGGTTGGCGCCAGGAAACTACATATAGGACTCTACAAAAAGGGAAAGATTAGGGTCCAAGTTATCTTAAGACAGGAATGTTTTCTTCTATACCGAAGATTGTAATGAGTCGTGCTCGAGTAGGATTCATGTTTAGGCTCCGGGTATAAATATTGGACCTCGGCTATTGTAAGAGACAACAATCAATCAAATACAAGTTACTTACTTTTTTTTTGGCTCTAACCACCCCTTACGAGTAGGAGTACGGTAGATCTCGATGAGTTCTTCAGCGAGCAGGGCTGCATCAGTCCGGCTGACCTCTGGTTTGTCTATAAGTACCATCATGGCTTATACTTCTGTTCGTACGGCTGCATCGATCCAGTCGACCTCCACTGTGACTCTGGTATAAGCTAGTTATCGACTCTTGCCTAGTTCAAGTATGGCTACATCGATCCGATCGACCTCCACTGCTCGAACTAGATTAAGGTCAAGTTATCGGCTCTAACTAAGGGTGGCGTCCTTCGGATAGATTCATTAAGTTACCAATATTGCTTATTACTTTCATTATTTATTTAATTACAGAAGTATCACTTTGCCCGATTGGGATTGATCTAGATCGGCCTTATATCCTGTTTAACCCATCGTTTGTTAATCTAAACTAATCTAATCTGCACCTTAAACGACGAGTTATGTTTTACCGGCTATTTTATGTCAATCTTGATCATGCATAGCATGCGGTTAAGGCATGTTAGGTCTTGAATAGATCTATTGGCTAATGAAAACCGTTACATGGCCTGTTATCACAGCATGTGTGATTCTGCCTCACACCCCATTGTTAGCACCATGGAGTGGGGACCGTTATTTGGTAGATCTGTTCCTGATAGGGCATGACTTTAATTGTGCGTTATGCCTGAATTGGCTATTTTAGTCGATATCGAGTGCTTTCACATATACAGTTCACGCCACGAGACCATTGAAGTAAGGGTAGGTTGAAAGATATGTTAGCCCTATGATCTTATTATTGTATTATAGCTTGCATGATTCTGCCATATGCCCCACTGATATTAGTAATAAGTTAGGGTCGTCGAATCTATTGTTGTTTCTATGGCCTGCATGATTCTGCCTCATGCCCCACTAGTCATAGCGATAGGTGAGATCTAATATGTTCATTAGATTTATCTCTATTAAATAGTTAAATGATGATGAGCTGTTTCTTTTGAACTTTTTATATAAAAAGGAATTCAGTTACTTGCAGTCATTGGCTTAGCATAAATAACGATATTCATCCTGAATGATAATTGATTTTTCTTCCATAATTCTATGAGCTTTAACTGATTTATTCTTATGAGTATGCTGGAATCGGCTATTTAGTCGATCTCCTTCCACATCGGCTCTCAGAGCCGCACATTCGGACTTGTCTAGCAACACCGGCATGTTTCGCTTTAAATTACTGATTAGCTTTCTCTCCATGACAATTGTAGGGTCAAATTGATTGGCACGTCTCGGGAGGAGTACGCAGGATCGACCATCCCTACATTGAAGCTAGGTGGATCTACAGCTCCATTGAGCAGACCCATCTGGCTTGCTCGTATGCCTCGGCATGATTGACACATTTTTGTGTTGATAGTAGGTTTCTTGCAGTCTGACCAGTTTTACTCAGCGTTTGTTTCCGTGACCCTCGCTTCTAGGTCTTAACATGAGAAACAGTCGGGCATAGAGAATGTCTACCAGATAGATATGCTCTTATCAGCCCTCAAGTGAGGCCCAACCCCCTACCGTTGCTAGGGTCAGGTGTCACTAAAGATCGAGGAGTTGATAACGAAACTGATAAGAGAAAGCGAGCATAAATTAAGGGTAAAAGCAATATAGCTGTTTGATGTTCGAGGCATTGATGAAGACTTCACCGCCGATGGTCCTAAGCTTGTAGGTGCCTGGTCAGAGCACTTCCGCAATGACATATGGTCCATCCCATGGTGGAGAGAGCTTGTGGTGGTTCTTGTTGCTTTGGATGAGGCGGAGCACTAGGTCCCCGACGTTGAAGGCCTGATCCCATACTTGATGGCTATGGTACCAGCGCAACACTTGCTGGTACTTGGCCAAGCAGAGGAGGGCAATGTTGCACGCTTCATCTAGCTAGTCCATGGCATCCTCGAGGAATGCCATGACTCCCTATTCACCATACGCCCTGACCCTCGGTGCTCCATAATCAAGGTCGGTCGAGAGGATAGCCTCGAAACAGTAGACCATGAAGAATGACATGTAGCCGGTGGCCTAGCTGGGGGTCATCCTTAGGCTCCAAAGCACCATGGGAAGCTCTGCAACCCATCGTCTACCAAACTTGTTCAACCGGTTGAAGATCTAGGTTTGAGGCCTTGTAGGACCATGTCATTCGCGTGCTCGACCTACCCGTTTATGCGGGGGTGCGCCACGGTAGCCCAATCGACGTGGATGTGGTATTCATCGTAGAATATGAGGAACTTTTTTCCAGTGAACTGTGTGTCATTGTCCATGATAATGGAGTTCAGGACTCCAAAGCGATGGATGATGTCAAGGAAGAACTGCACGGCTTGTTCGGACTTGATCGCAGAGATCGGTCGAGCCTCTATCTAGTTTGTAAACTTGTCTATGGCAACAAGCAAGTGAGTATAGCCCCTAGGCGCCCTCTTGAGAGGTCCAACCAGATCGAGCCCCCAGACCGTGAGTGGCCACATGATGGGGATCATTTAGAGTGCATGGGCCAGCAGGTGGGTCTACCGAGCATAGTATTGACACCCTTCATAGGTGCACACAATCTGTTCAGCATCGACTATTGTGGTCGGTCAGTAGAAGCCTTGTTAGAATGTGTTCCTGACTAGGGTCCTTGGTGTAGCATGGTGCCCATAGACCCAACCGTGGATATCACTCAGCAACTACTTCCCTCGTTCGATGGGGATGCATCGTTGTAGGATCCCAATGTGGCTTCACATATAGAGCTCACCCTCAATAAGGACAAAGGACTTGGCACGATGTGTGAGATGCCAAGCCTCCATTTTGTCCATCGGCAACGCCTCACGGAGGAGGTAGTCGAGGTAAGGCATCCTTCAGTTGGCCAGAGGGTCGGGCTATGTCGATGGATCCTCGTCAAGCTCCATGACTTCAGGGTCAGATGGAGTTGTCGGCTGGTTAGCCCCTAAGCCTAGGGCAGGTGGCACATCATCGGTCTATTCTAGCTATTCATAGCAGACCAATGGCTTGTACTGATCGCAGGTGAAGACACCCATTGGCACCGATTCTCTACCGGCGCCATTTTTGCCAGCACATCGGTCACCTCATTGAAACACCTTAGGATGTAATTGAGCTCTAGACCATTGAACTTGTCCTCCAACTAGTGGACTTGTTGGCAATATGCATCTATCTTGGTGTTGTGGTAGCTTGATTCCTTCATGACTTGGTCTATGACCAGATGGGAGTCACCCCTGATGTTGAGCCATTGGATACCCAACTCGATGGCGATGTGTAGGCCATTGATGAGAGCCTCATACTCAACCACATTATTGGAAGAGGGGAAATGGATGCGAACCATGTACCTCTTGCGTACCCCAAGGGGTGAAATGAAGACCAGCCCCATGCTGGCTCCTTTCTTCATCAGCGATCCATCAAAGTACATCGTCCAGTAATCTTGGTCAATGATTGTTGGTGGCATTTGGACCTCGGTCCACTCTACAACGAAATTAGCCAGCTCTTTGGACTTGATGGTCATCCGAGGGGCATATGAAATGCCTTGATCCATCAGCTCGAGTGCCCACTTCATGATTCTTCCTATGGCATCCCAGTTTTGGATGACCTCGCTGAGAGGGAAGGACGTCATGACCGTCATTGGATGCGACTCGAAGTAGTGACACAACTTCCTCTTGGCGATAAGGATGGCGTATAGGAGTTTCTAGATTTGGGGGTAGCAAGTCTTAGAATCATACAAGACTTTGCTAATGAAGTACATAGGATGCTGCACTTTGAGGGCATGTCCCTCTTCTTCTCGCTCTACCACAAGAGCGACACTGACCACTTGCATGGTGGCCACAATGTAGAGCAAAAGCGGTTCTCCATCGGTTAGAGGGACTAGGATTGGGGCCTTCGTCAGGAGCTGCTTGACCATGTCAAGTGCCTCCTAGGCCTCGGGCGTCCATTCAAAATGGCTGACCTTCTTTAGAAGCCGATAGAGGGGGAGACCTCATTCGTCGAGGCATGAGATAAAGCAGCTAAGCGCGGCGACACACCCTATAACTCAATGTACCCCTTTTATGTTTTGAATTGGGCCCATCCTCATGATGGCCGAGATCTTCTCTGGGTTGGCTTCGATGCCACGCTCAAAGATGATAAAGCCCAGCAGCACACCCCTTGGGACCCTAAAAACACACTTCTCGGGGTTGAGCTTAATGATGTTTGCTCAAAGTTTCATGAAGGTCTACTCTAGGTTAGCTATGACCTGGTCAGTCCATTTGGACTTGACCACGATGTCATCCTTGTAGGCCTCAATGGTCTACTCGATGAGATCTCTGAAACACTTGAGCATATAGCGTTGGTACGTGCCACCATGTTCTTTAGGCTGAATGGCATTGTGACATAGCAGAATGATCTGAATAGGGTGATGAAAGATGTCGCGGGCTGGTCGAACTCTTTCATCATGATTTGATGGTACCCAAAGTACGCATCAAGGAAGTAAAGGGTTTCGCACCCTGAGGTCAAGTCGACTACTTAGTCTATGCGTGGCAAAGGAAATGGATCCTTTGGATATGCTTTGTTGAGACCCATGTAGTCAACACACATTCTCCATTTCCCACTCTTTTTTGTACAAGAACTGGATTGGCTAACCACTCAGGGTGGTATACTTCCTTAATGAACCCGGCTGCCAAAAGCTTCGCAATCTCCTCACCGATGGCCCTACGTTTCTCCTCATCGAAGCAATGCAGGCGCTGCTTCACCGGTTTGGAGCCTGGCCTCATCTTCAAGGCGTGCTTGGTGACTTCTCTTGGAATGCCTAGCATGTCTGAAGGTCTCCATGCAAAGATGTCTATGTTGGCATGGAGGAAGTTGACGGGCGTGCTTTCCTATTCGGAGGAAAGCATGGTGCCAATGCGCACCACTTTGCCTTTGGAGCCACTAGGTTCTATGAGGACCTCCTTTGTGCCCTCTATAGGCTCAAAAGACTCGGCCAACCGCTTGGGGTCGGGCGCTTCTTCGACAACCTCCTCCCTGATGGCCGTAAGCTCTTTGGAGGCGACAATTGCTACGGCGTGCTCATAGCACTCGACCTCGCACTTGTAGGCATGCTAGAAGGAGGTGCCAATGGTGATGACCCTGTCTGGACTCGGCATCTTTAACTTCAGATAGGTATAGTTGGGGACAACCATGAACTTCACATAGCATGGACACCCCAGAATGACATGCTAGGTTTCGTGGAACCAGACCACCTCGAAGGTAAGGGTCTCTGTCCTATAATTGGTCAGATCCTCGAAGGTGATGGGCAAATCAATCTACCCAAGTGGCATGGCCTTCTTTCCTGGCATGATACCATAGAAAGGCTCCTCGATCAGCCAGATATGCGCTCGGTCGATGCCCATGGAGTTGAGCATTTTAGTGTACATGATGTTGAGGGCGCTGCCTCCATCCATCAGCACCTTGGTGAGCCGCTTCATGCCGATGATTGGGTCAACCATGAGAGGATATCTTCCTGGCTATGGGACACTTTCTGGGTGGTCAGCCCGATCAAAGGTTATAGCGGACTCCGACCATCGGAGGAAGGTAGGCGCGGCTGGCTCGGCCGTATAGACCTTGCGGTGCACAAGCTTCTAGTGGAGTTTGGAGTCATACGCTGTCGACCCTTCGAAGATCATAAGGCAACCATCCAGCATCGAAAATCCACTGTCCTTCCCCTTGGTGTCGTCCACGGCTGGCTTGGGCATCTTCCCATGCTCTCCCTTGTTAGAGCCTCCAGACAAGAACCGCTTCATGAGGACGCAACCTTGTATAGGTGCTTGATGGGGAAAGCATGGTTCAGGCATGGCCCCTCAAGCAGCTTCTCAAAGTGGTCTAGGGTACCCTTAGAGGGCTTCCGACCCCCCTTGTGGTCGGCGATGGCCATGAGTGAGCTCTCGCACCGCTGCTTGTTCTTCTTCTTGTTGGGATAGTTGGAGGCGCCTTCGCTGGCGTCCTTGTCCCGCTTTGCCTTGCCTTTGAGGTGGTAAAAAATTGCATGGCTGGTGGCGATGTTGAGGAGCTTCTTGGTGGTTCACGGGCCCTTATGTCCCAATTTATGAACCAGGGACTCATAGGTGGTCTAAGACAGGAAAGCTCCTATGATGTCAATGTCGGCGACGTTGGGTAGCTCGTTGCACTACCGAGAGAAGCACCAGATGTACCCATGAAGTGTTTCCCTAGACTTCTGTCGGTAGTTTTTAAGATCCCATGGGTTCCTAGGACGCACGTATGTGCCCTGGAAGTTTCCCATGAGGATCTCTTTTAGGTCCGCCCAACTTTGGATTCAGTTTGGCAGAAGGTGTTCCAACCAAATTCACATCGAATCGGCTAGGAACAATGGAAGGCTGCGGATAATGAAATCATCATTATTTGCTCCACTGGCTTGGCAAGCAAGCCAATAATCCTCAAGCCACAGTCTGGGGTTCATTTCCCTAGAGTATTTTGGGATGTTGGTTGACGGTTGGTACCATGGTGTGAAGAAGGCATTGAGGATGTGTCGGCCAAAGGCCTGAGGTCCTGGCAAGTTGGGGCTCAGGCTTCGGTCCCTACCACTATCATAGCGTCTGCCATGACAAGGGCGGTAGCCATGGCTAGCTTCCTCCCTTACATCACCGTGGGTATGCCTGCGGGCATCGAGGGTGTCGCGCGCGTCATGGTAGAGGCTAAGATGTTCATGCACCAGGACCATGGCACGTGGCCTATCGCCGTGCTATGCCTAGTGGACCAACATGTCCTTGTCAGGTCACTCTAAGGGCGTGCACTGGCTGGCATTGAGCTCACGACACTGGTACAACGAACTCTTAGCTTGCTACACCGCTGTACGCTCGAGTAGCGTGCGAATGTCACGATGGGCCCGACTATCCTCAGGTGTCATGGGCCCCAAAAGCCCTAGAGCAAGGCCATCATAGCAGTGATGTTCTGGCTTGCCCGGGTGAAGTGTAGGAGGGCTTCATCGCCCTCGACGATCCTTCGGTTCACGTCACGGGCCACGGCACGTGCGCCCACTATCTCTATGGCTCGATCTCTTGCTCGAGCTTCATGCATTCCTGCTCGAGCTAGAGTCATGCTTCCTTGAGCTCTTGGTGCTAGGCCTTCAGCTACTCTACCCATAGAAAAGGTGGGGCCCCTACATCCCTCTCGACCTCATCATTGAGGTCATTCGTTGGGGTAGCCTCTCCCTCATGGATGCTTTCGACATATCCCTCAGGGGTACCTGCCATGAAACATTCATGAGAAGGGTGATGGCTCTCCCTGCTAGAGTTAATGTTGGAGGGCGACCCTGATTCTCCCATGAGGAGGTCATGGAAAGATTCCATGACATATTCGGTCATCCCCATGAACTCATCGTTCATGGGGGACAGAGGCGTGTGTTGCACCACAAGGTGGCCAACGGTCTCTGCGGCATTATGGAGACTGGACGGGAGCGCTATCGAGGCGCTCTGAATGAGGTATTCCAAGGAGAGTGGCTCTCCTCCGGCAAGCTACGTCATGATGTTGGCGAACAAGAAGATGAGGTGGCGCAGGTCCTCTCAAGACGGTCGGGGTCCTAGGAAGGCATTGAGCTAGCACTCTAGCCTCCTATAATCGAAGCCAAGGAGCTGGTCGCTCCCGAGGGTGTGGGCCTCCAGTGCGTGTAGCTACAGCTCCTCAAGTGCCTCGGTGATTGCCTTAAGGCTGGTGAAGTGGAGAGGTTGGACGGCGATGGGAGCCTACGCCAACTCTCCCTCCATCGTAATGATGAAGTCCAGGTTCCTAAAGCACACGTGCACACACAAGACCTAGCTGACGCCATGACTAGCCATCCAAGGCCTAATGTGGACATCGAGACACGCAAAAAGCTCCTACCTAGCGCACCAGCTATCGGTGTTTTTGGACCACCGATGAGTAAATTTGTATTTGCCCATCTGGCTCAGATGGTGTGCTCAAAGGACACAAGGGTTTATACTGGTTCGGGTAGAACGTCCCTACGTCTAGTTTGCTCCTACTCATGTTACCGGCACTTGGTATGTAGTAGGGGTTATAAACAGGCGAGAGAGGGAAAAGATCCCATGTCTCTGGTGGAAGGAGTGAACAGGTGCTGAGAGCTCGATCGCTACTCAGCCGTCTGCTCGTGTTGTGCTCTTATGTTTTTTATCTCATGGTGTGGTCTCGTGAGGATGTCGATCCCCTTCATGTGATGCCCTACTTCCCCTTTTATAGGCTAAGGGAAAGCACGGGTTATAGTGGAGGAAAAGGAGAAGAATGAGAGAGAGGAAGGCTTCTAGGATCGTTGGGTCCTTCTTCTCCTTCATGTGGGTCCCGCCAATCCTGTAGATGTCAATAGGGATGGCTCCACATCGCGGTCCTATCCGTCACTGGGGCCATGCCCAAGTGTCATCTGCCAGTCATGGCATTCCATTCCATCTTGGTGGACGTTGTGGTGAACTAACACGCCTGTCAGCATTTATACGAGGGTTAGGCAGAATAGTACCGGCACGCCCGACACTGTTCTTGATGTGAATCCTCAGGTATGGCCCATCATGGATACGGGTTACATCGAGTCATGCCAGTCTCTTCCCTGGTGTCAAAGTTTTGACCTAGGCCCATAGCTTGGACCTAGAGTGGTTGATGGCGGTATGGATCCCCGTCGGGTAAGACAGAGCCCGCACCTAAGGGGTCGAGCAAGATGGAGCACAAAACCTCAGGGGTCGGGCTAGACGGAGCATACAACCATGGGGTCAGGCGAGACAGAGCACGAACCCAAGGGTCAGGTGAGACAGAGCATGAACCCAAGGGGTTGGGCGAGATAGAGCCTGCACTCGAGGGATCAGGTGAGATGGAGCACGAACCCAAGGGGGCGGGTGAGACGGAGCACAGACCCAAGGGGTCAGGTGAGATGGAGTACGAACCCAAGGGGTTGGGCGAGACGAAGCCCACACCCAAGGGGTTAGGCAAGATGGAGCACAAACCCAAGGGTCGAGTGATACGGAGCCTGTGTCCTTGGGGTCAGGCGAGACAAAGCCCACGGCCTTGGGCGAGACCCCCACGGCCTCGAGGTCAGGAGAGACGAAAACCATGTCCTTGGGTCAGGCGAGACGAAGCCTATACCCAAGGGGTCGGGCGATACCTTTTAATACATCTTGCTCTGTCTAGGGAAGTTAGCTTCCTTGCTTTGGGTATCCCTAATATCAATACCTGACACCACGTATCCCCAACAACAACTTATTGAATGACTCTGCCATGGTGCTGCACTAAAACTCGTACCTCCATCCACTGGTGTTGTGAGCTCTTGTCCATTTCTCCAAATACCTCATCAAACCTATGAGCCATTGTCTACCTTCTACATTTGATGCGGTTCTGACCTGCTCCAACTTTTTTTGAAAGTACTTGTCCTCAAGCTATCGAGCAGTCTCCTAGAATAGATCAAAGTTATCCTTCACACCATCCTTCCAGAGTAGATTCTCGGCAAGATGTCGAGTAGACCAACGATGGTACAAAGGTGCATACCCCTCTATCTGCTCATGCACAACATTAAGTATGCCTTGGTGCCTATTAGATATGACACCAATCTCACTGCCAGGCCCAACCACATGTATCCAGAATAGCCTCAAGAACCATTCCCAACTATCATTATTGTCCTTTTCAACCAAAGCAAATGCCAAAGGAACCAACTTGTTGTTCGCGTCACAGGATATGGCAATAAGAAGTGTGCCTTGGTATTTGCTAATCAAGAACATACCATCAATGGACAAGATGGCACAACAGTGCCTAAAGGCCTCGACACACTGAGGGGAAGCACCAGAAAGCATGGAAGAATATCTGCCTCCCATCCTTCCATGCATTTGGTTTTGGGATGTACTCATAATGCATGTCTGGATCCACCGCTTTGATTGCATTGAAAAGTACTGGCAGCTGCTCATACCCATCCTCCTAGTCCCCATATATCATCTTCCATGCTCGCTGCTTAGCCCTCCAAGCATTACCATAAGTTATCACATAACCTCCATACAACGCCTCAACGGTCCTGATAATTGTCCTAACCTTTATGTTGGGTTCTCCCTGCAATATTCCCATCAACCGCTTAGCAATGAGGGAAGATGTCAACTGTTGATGCTTCAGTGTGAGCACAAGGTCAACACAATTGTGTGGCCCGACAACTTTTGTGATCTTCCACTTTGTGGTGACCTTTTGCTTCCTTGCACAAACCCTCCATGGGTAGCGTTCCTTGTCGCACACAACTGTGTAATGGCGCTCCACATATGAATGCAAGACCTTGTAAGGTCTCTTTCGTATCACTACAAACGCCTGCAACCACCTCTTCAATGCAAGAAGGTCCTTGAATACCCTACCCTTCTCAATTACCATGTTAGGGCCCGCCTTAGGAGCTTCTAGCAGCTCATCATCACGTCCTTCTACACACGTCTGATTGGAATGAGAAAGATCACTGAACTTGTGAACTCTTAGATCATGGCGGCCGAGAAAGATATGCCTCAGCATTTCAACGTCACTCTCCGCTAGCTCTCCAATAGGACGATCATCATCAGAATGAAGAGCCCTTGCCATCTCATATGGCTCTAAATCATTCATAATTTCAACACTATTGGAGCCACAGAATCCATCTCCATAGTGCACTTGCGTAGCAACAGGGGACACATCCACATTATTAGGAATGTCTCCTGCAACATAAGTAGAAATACGAGGAAAGAATGAGAAAAATGGATGTAAGGAAGGGGGTAAGCTCCCAATAACGATGCAGATAAGACACTTACTTGGATGATTCTGTGTCAAAGAGATCTCATGAGGAGGATCTGTCACAACATCATGAGTCCGACAAGCATCTCCAACTACCTCATTGGGGGTAGATTGAGCATCAGGAACTATAGGTGCAACCAACACATCCATATCAGGTTCTGGGACGGGAGGGTCAAAGTGTGCCTGCTGACCCATTTCTGGGGAAAACCCATGAGGGATGCGATCAAGTACCACCCGATGCACAACTACATCCAAACTTGGAAACTGGCTCTTCATAGCTAATCTCACATAGTTCTCCCACTGATCTGCACACCCAATTGGGATCATATTCCTTAGTATGTTGAAAGCGGAACCTAGATGAAGTACACCCTCAACTATGATGCCATCGTCTCCATGGCAATGTAGCTCCTCCCAAGCCCTTGCAACCAACTCACTAAATGAAGGCTTCTCATTGAATAACATAGGCACGCTTTGCATCTCAATAAACTCAACATATCCATAGCGATCTCTTTCCACAGTGCCTCCATAATATATGCTCACTAGGTTGTCCATCTAGTTCATACACATAACGAAACACATTTCCTTTAGTCCAATATAAATGAAACATACTAAGTACAAGGTCTCTAGTACGTCATAACTAACTAAATAGATACTATCAATTCACTACTAAGTACTACTAACTATATCAAATAACTATTTAACTAATTGTGTAACTAAGTATATAACTATTTAACTAACTATCTAACTAACTATGTAAAGCATCCATCAATCTACCTATCTATCTAAATATCTTTCTACCTATCTAAATCACTACCACATTAACTAACTAACTATTGTCAAATAAGAAGAAAATTAACAAACTAATGTACTTTGCTTCACTGCAGGGGAGGCGCAACCGGTGCACGGGAGACGAGCCGATCATCAGGAGGTAGAGGCGGCCGGTGGGGAAGCTGTCGTGCGCCCCTGGTGCGCCAAGGCACCCTCCTAGCCGGCCACCACAGCGACAAGGCGGGCAGGGGCGTGCGGCCAAGGGAGGCAGGCACCAGGCACCCGGGCACTTGGGCACGGCCCCCGCTGTGATGAGGACATCACTACTTCGTCGCATACAAGCCATGAAGAGGAGGAGGTCCAGCATGGGCGTCTAATTCATCTTATTCATGGTGGAGGCCCAGTTCGACTGAAGTTGGAGCCCATCTCGGATTTCAGGACCAGTCTGCCTTAAACCGGTCACCCAGGATGCATTCGGACTCCGTTTTCGACGATCCATATATGGATGGAAAGCTAATTTGATAAGGAAGCCAATACAAGTGATCTCACATCAAAAGCTCTTCGGAATCAATGGGAATAATCGAAACAAGTCAGCATCCAGAATTTGCTAGGGTGCTGCGACACCGTCTTTTGGTCCGTTGGACCATGTATCGTGTTTGGACCTATTAGGGGGCGCGTCCAGGGGGGTGACGCCCAAGACTTTATAAATAGCAGCCGTCGCTCTCCTTAGGGTTTGGGTTTTGTTTAGTTCTTGATTTTCTCGTGAAACAGACATCGTTTTGCTGTAACTGTGCTGCCAAGGCTGCTTGCTGTGAACCAGGGCCCCAGTTCTTGATCTTGTTCGCCTGTGATGACTAGTCCTTTCGAATAAAGACTTGAACTCTTTCTTGTTATCATAAGCTTCATATTTATTTACAATTTCAGATTGTGTTCATCCCGTTCTTGCTTGTGTTCTCGATTCGCTTGCAGGAAAGCCTTCTCGGCGAGGTCAATCGCGTTCGCATGGTTGATAACCAATGGAGCAGTGGTGTAACGGTTGCGGGGGTCCGAATCAGTCTTGGTTCGAAGCCTAGATCGTGAACGTCGAGTCTCCACCAATCGACGCTATCATACCTTTCGGAAGATCGGGCATAGTCTATATCACGATGTCCCTTTGCCGGTCGGCGCAGCAGGGGGCAGCCGGCCGCGCCCGTCTTTGTGGACGGCGGCGCAGCAGGAGGGCGCGGTCGCGGGCGCAATAGGGGGCGGTCGTGGGCTGTCCTACGCAGCAGGGGGGTGGGGACGGTCGTAGGCGGGGCAGGGTCGCCGACGCTGGGGACGCGGGTGGCCGAGGGGAGGCGGCGTGGTGGTGCGCGGGAGGCGCGGCGGCGGCGGCGGCGACGGACTGAGGGAGAGAGGGAGTCGGGCCGAGTGGAGGGAGAAGGAATGAAACGATAGAGACTGGGGGCCCATTAGTCAGCCGGCTCGGCGCCAAGATCTACGGCGTCAAGCTAGACGCTCTATGGCGCCGTGCTGGCTGCCAGGTGAGCCCCCCACGCCGCCGTGGCCCCGAGAGCTAGGCGCCAAAGACTCGATCCGGCGTCGAGACGTGTAAGATAGACATCAATAACGACGGCGCCGAGGTGAGGGTTTATTTTTTGAAAGGATACCTATATAGACATATTTGTAAAAAACTTTCAGAAAAAGGACGAAAAAAACAAAAAAATCGGGCCTAGACTCTGAGCAACGCCGCTCGCTGGGAAGGGTGGGTCCCATCCTAGAAGTAATGCTGGTCATGATTGGCGCAGACAGTGGAGGTGACCTGGCAGCCCCCTACGCCCAGGCGCCCGGTGCTGCACGCGCTGGAGACGTCCGTGAACCCCGACTCCAGCGGGTCGGCGAAGACGGTGGCCATGATGCCGTAGGAGTCGGCAAGGGGGTAGGCGAGGCCCGGCAGCCTTCCGGGAAGGCCGGCGAGCAGGGAACGGAGGGCGTCGTTGAAGCCGGCGGCGAGCTTGTTCCGACTGTCCGAACACGCGCCCGTCGCGCTGAGCACCCGTGCAATCGGCAGGCAACCGGCTAGCCCCACGTTGATGATGGCGAACATCCTTGGCCCCATCCTGTACAGCTCCTGAAATATGAGTACCCATGTCAACTATGGAGGCAAACGCACCAGCTGGCTCAAAGGCTGTTCGGCAAGATTATTAGACCGGTGATGATGCTTGGTAGTAGCTCTATTACGTACGTACCGTGATGGTGGCCGAGTAGATGGAGATGAACCTTCGGTTTGGTTTGCTGGAGCCTGGCATGTCGATGCCGTAGTAGGGCCTGTCTGCCCTGGGAACGTTCTTCCCCGGCAAATAGTTGTTGCCGACGTCCAGCGTCGAGTCGCTGAACACGTACACCGCCGGGACCTGCCGCAGGATGTTATTACTCGGCGGGGTGCTGCAGCCGGCGACGGCGGCGGCGCCGAGCACAAGGCAAAGAAGAAGAGTAGTCTTCGCGGTCAGCTCGTAGTACCCCATGGTCGATCCGATCGATCGCTAAGGGCGTGCTGGTACGAGTGACGTTAGGAAGTGTCACGTAAGAGTGTCACGTGGGGTGATTGGATATTAATAAAAAAAGTAAATTATAGAATCTATCAGTTCTTCACGAGACAAATTTATTAAGCCTAACTAATTTATCATTAGCGCATGTTACTGTAGCACTACATTGTCAAATTATGGACTAATTAGGCTTAAAAGATTCGTCTTGTAAATTAGTCGTAAGCTGTGTAATTAGTTTCGTAATTAGTCTATATTAGCCCCATTTGGCTTGCTGAAATTTGACTGAAACTGGCTGAAAAATAATGTTCTGGCTGAATTGTTGTGAGAGAAAAACACTATTCTAGCTGAAAAAAAGAAACCAAACAAGCTGGCTTTAAGGTAAACCGAACGAAGCTATTTAATACTTTATGCATGTGTAGATCAGCGCTTTAGAGGAGAGGTCGTTGTGGCCACATACGTCGGGCGGCAAGTTATGCGTGCTGCTCGTTGTGTGGCGCCGACGATGTGATTGCTGCTGGCCGTGAATGGGCGGCGGCCCATCATCCTGTCCACGCAAGTTGCAAGCCTGCGCGTGGGCACTGCACGCGGATGTGTGGTACAGGCGAGTGCTACGTCCCATATGCAAGCTCGTGCACACTGCGCTACTCTACAGTCTACACTGGGTGGATGCATCGGGACCAGGGTTCAGAATTTCGGCCGGTTTTCACCGTAAATCAGCGATTTTTTGTTCCTACCGGTGACTTCTAGTAATTTCGATTCCATTTCATTCAGATTTTTCAAATTTTAGATAAAATTTTATGGAAATTTCAACCGATTTTTACAGGTTTTTACGATTTTCGTTTCTATCCGTCCCCTCTGGTATTTGTGTTTCAACCGGTACGCTGAACAGGACTGCAATCTCCAAATCGTCAGGCCACGAATCTGCTGCCATGCGGTGCTTTATTAGGCGCATTTCGAAAGGCAGAAAATATCTAATAGCCGGTTTGGATGTTGATATTCAGGCACATAATTTGGCATTGGCATTAGATACCCCCAATTTTATTATTTGGATGGTCTGGGTATTGGCAAGTGGAATCAAGCTTCAATACCGCACAACATTGGGTCCACCTGCTCCAACTAGCCCACAATACCGAGGCCTCCCCATCAGTATTCACGTGAATCGACCGCTTCTCCCTGCCCTTTCTTCCCCATGCATAATGGACGGAGTCGTCACTCACTGGTGCTACGGCCGGAGACGGAGGTGACCACAGGATGACGACGGCGACACAGGCACCTTCCCTCTCGCTATCCTTCTCATAGCCCCCTCCGCTGCTCCAGGTAGCGCCACCGCTTGCGACCGGCCGCCGCCGTCGCATGACCCTACCATTGCGCCCACACGCAGCCACGTCGCGGGAGCTGCCTCTAGCTGGTCTGCGGATGTCATCTGTTCCGTGAGGACCCCGCGCCCTCACCGGCCTGCTCTCGCCGCCGGCGAGCTCCCGCCTATAGTCCAAATCGGGCGGGCAGCATCGTGCGTGTGTGGGTGCTGTTTTGCGGCGAGGTGGGGAAGAAGGCTGGGGCACTGTAGATCTATTTCGCGGCGAGGTGGGGGAGAAGGCGGGCGCACTATAGACTCCTCGTCTTCTTCCACTCCGGCAAGGTAGGTTCTATGTTTGTAGGTGAGGTGGGGAAGAAGATGGGTCAATTCCAATTCCACGATAAGCACATCCAAACAATAATTTGTATTCGGCACTACATTGGACTTCAACCGACAATTCTATCTATATTCAAATAGCCACTTTGATATTAGTATCGATTTCCAATATAAATCTGATTTGGTATTGGTACCAATTTACCAATTCAATTCCAGAGTCTCCAATATCTACATCCAAACGGACCCTAAGAATCACGTTGCATTTTGTCCCTACTTTTTTTTTTGTTTTTCCATGTTGTCTGTTATTTATAGGCAATCGGAGTGGTACCATAAAAAGGACAAACATGACTAAAATATATGGATCGTCTAGCCTGCATGGCAGAAACAAATTGAAGCTTCGCAACGTTGCAGCTCTTTCCGAGGTAGACATATGGAAGTATGGAACGCTGGTATCCCTCCTCACTTGGATGCAAAGCTTTGGCCTTTCATCCTGCTGACGATTCTGTGGCGGTTGTGGGACGCTAGGAATGGTGAAATTTTTTCCAGAATGAATCCCCTGAACTCCTCAAGTCGTTCCATAGTTTCAAAGGTTTGCGATGACCTTGTAATTTGGCGTAAACGCTTTAGGCTTGATCAGGATGTTACTAGCCTGAAAAACTGGCGCTGCTACCTCCTTAAAAAAGCATGCATGGCTGAGACTACTTCACTCCTACATATATGGGCCGGTCTATCGGCTAGCATGGCTGATGAAACTAGTTCACTACTATAGATTTAATAATAACTATTGGTTACTTTCAAACCCAGGGTAGTGAACAGTCATAGATAGGTTTTCATTAACGGTCTGCGGCTACAACTGACCGTGGTAGGCTACTTTGTAAAAAAAGTAATTTTTTCATATGAAGTCGGATTAAGACAATATTTATACTAAAATTATAGAGTTCAAAGAGATCTAAAGCTTTCTAGTTGTCAACTTTTAAATTTGAGATGATTTATATGTTTAAATATTTAATATAAGTTTTCGGATAGGATTTGAGTTAATTAACAATGTTGAATGGACCTGAAATCAATACCAAAGTTGTAGTACTTGACGAGATCTATAACTTTAATTTCCGGTTAACAACCTTTTTCATTTGAGATCATTTAGAATGTCTAATTAATATATAATATAAGATTCATAAATTGTGGTTAAAAAAATAGCATCAGTAATATAGTCACAAGTGTATTTTGTAACTCAGAAGGTATGGATGCTCGAGAGAATATCAAGGTACTAACGTCCTGTTCGCTTGGTTGATAAGTCATAGCTGAAAGTACTGTTGACTGATTTGTTATGAGAGAAAAATACTGTTCGTTGGCTGAAAAAGTACAACTTGTAAGCCAAGCGAACAGGGCAGGCGTAAGTTCAAATCCTGATGTATGAATCTTTGCTGGCGTATAACCTTACTATAATAATAAAAAAATTGCCGAAACATGCAAAATGTGAAGTAAACTTTCAGTTTGGTTGTCTGATGCTACACTGAAAATGTTAAAGGGATTTCATAAGAACTTTCATCTCCACTAGAACGGCCGGGCTGACTACTCTCCCACAACCTTGAATCTCAGCAGGCTCATCAACAGGCTAGAGTTTGTTACTATGTCAATCTAACACAGCCTTGAATTTAACTAAGTCAATCTTATTCAATTTGGCTTGCCGGATTCATTCTTTATTGCACCTACATTTATTGCGGGCCTAGGAGATGAAACCCAAAAAAATCCTGTTGGCGTAATCCTCTTAGCTTGGGATTTAATTATTGAAATAAGCTAGTTCCAAACCTAGAGCAGTATAATAGCAGATTGTAAGTATGCTAAATCCTAGGACGGAGGAAAGAGAAGAGGAGAGAGAAGAGAAGCAGCATGTAAACTTACAGCTAGCTTATGCATAAGAAGTCAAGAACCAAAAAACTTTATGGGACAAGAAAGTGATCCATGTATTAATAGTGGAGAGCTAACCATTATACGGATTGGCTAAGAGATAGGCCGCAAAGGTCCATACTGTCATCAACAGGCTGTATTATTAGTCTGGTTAAAAATACAACAATGATAGGTAGAGGACATAGTGGCTCTAAATATGATGCAACGGACATGTTTGCTAGTATTTAATAACAACACATGTGGGAAAAGTGTGGCTATTAGTTATCCTATCTTTTTTTAATCTTTTTTTGGATACATATATTATCCATATTCATTGGGACTTTCACTTTCCACATCCATACCCTTATCCATATTCGAAAAGAACAGATATTACGATATCCATTTCCAATCGAATAAAGATTGTTTTAAATATGTGGACTGTCCATAGGGGATAGTGTTTGAAATGTTTAGGGTAGCAAAATGAATCAAGTTTTTTTTGGGACAAACAGAGAAACTAAAATTTCCACGTTAGTAAAATGTGTACATTTTACCTTTTTGTGAAATGAAAGATCAGTGCAGTGTTAAAGCTCATAACTGTTGTTAGGTACTACCAGAACGAGGTCAAGGTTGTATCCGATCAAAAAAAAAAAAAAGAACGAGGTCAAGGTCACAGGGTACTGCTGCATCGCTTGCTTCCTTCCATCTTCCCGGAGCAAACACAGAAAGCACCTCGAGTAATAGATGTGTGAGCAGCAGCAACCAGCGAGTAAGCAAAAAAGTCAACAACTTTTCTAGGCTCCGCAAAAAAGTCAACAACTTTTCTAGGCTCCCCTAGCTTTTAGCTTGTCAACATCTCCCTTCCCAAGAATCTAAGATAAAGAAAACGCCCTCAACAAAGTTCCCTCCTCTGCCATTCAGCCGTTCAGGGGAGGAGGTTGAGAGGAGCTCGTCGCCTCACCCTCACCCATCCGTTCGCTTCCTTGGGCATCTTTTCTCTCTCCCCAATCTACTCCCTTGTGCACATCCAACATAGAGCAGCGAGCACCAATGGTCTGCGGCGTGCCGGTGAGCCGCAGAGGCAATAAAGCCCCGGCGGCATGCGGTCTGTGCAGAGGCGAGCTCGCGTCGATGCGTAGGCAGGCGAGCCCTGGTGGTAGTCGCTCGTGCATGACCGCGCGAGCACTACTGGAATCCACAAATTTGTCGAGCGTTTTTATGTTTGCCGAGTGTATTTCCTCGGGCACTCGGCGAACAAGTTCTTTGCCGAGTGTTGCTCTAAAACACTCGGCAAAAAAAACTCGACAAAGAGGGGGGTTTGCCGAGTGTCAAAAAAAACACTCGGCAAAGAGGGGGTTTGCCGAGTGTAAAAAAACACTCGGCAAAGAAATAAAATCTTTTTTCTGAAAAAGAAGGAGAAGAAAAAAATAAAAAAAACTTTGCCGAGTGCTCAGATCTAGAACACTCAGCAAAGAAATAAAATCTTTTTTTCGGAAAAGAAGGAGAAGAACAAAAATGAAAAAAACTTTGCCGAGTGCTAGATCCAGGGCACTCGGCAAAGCCCCCGCCCGCCACATACTTAACACGCACGCACACCCCCTCCTTCCCTGCCCCCGCTCCCATCTCCCGCTCCCCGCTCCCCTCTCCCTGCCCACCGCTCCCCTCTCCAAGCTACCTCCGTGCCCCTCCCCTCCTTCCGCCGGCGCCACCCCCTCCTTCCCCGGCCGCCGCCCCCTCCCTCCCTCCCCTTCTCCCTTTCCGGCGTCGGCGCGCCCCTCCCCTCCCTCTCCGGCGCGCCCCCTCCCCTCCCTGCCCTCCTTCCTCTCCAGTGCCGAAGCGGCCCCGCCCTCCCCTCCTCCCTCTCCAGCGCCGGCACGGCCCCGCCCACCCCTCCCTCTCCGCCGCACCCCCTCCCCTCCCTCTCCGGCGCAACCCCGCCCTCCCCTCACTAGATCCGCCCGGCACTCAACTCCCCTCCCTCCTCCCCAGATCTGCCCGCCCGCGCCCTCTCTCCGGCGCCGCCGCGCCGCTCCCCTCCCTCCCCTCCCTCTCCGGTGTGCCCCCCTCCCCTCCTCCCTCTCCGGCGCTGGCATGGCCCCGCCCTCCCCTCACTAGATTCGCCTGGCCCTTAGCTCCCCTCCCTCCTCCCCTGCCTCCTCCCTAGATCCGCCCGCCCACGCCCTCTCTCCGGCGCCGCCCCTCCCCTCCTCCTCCTCCCCGAATCCGGCCGCCGCCACTCCCCCTCTCTCTCCCGGTGGCGGCGTGGTGCTAGTGGTGGCGTGGCATCGGCAAGAGGCGTGGTGGTGGTGGTGGCGTGGTGTCGGCGGGAGGCGTTGTGGTGGTGGTGGCGGCTGGCGTGTCGGCGGCTGGCGTGGTGGCAGGCGCAGGAGCTGCGCGAGCCAGTCGAGCGCGAGGAGGCGACGAGTCACCAACGATGGCGGCGGCGCTGTTGGTGGAGGGGCTGGCGTGGAGGTGCTGTTTTTTATTTTGTTTGGAAAAATATTTGTCGAGTGTTTTTTGGGCACTCGACAAAGTCTTTGCCGAGTGCCCGACAAAAAACACTCGGCAAAGACTGTTTGCCGTTAAACAATTTACCGAGTGTCGTTTGTCGAGTGAGTGTAACACTGGCACTCGGCAAAGCAACTGTATCTGGTAGTGGAGGCCAGTGAGCCGCGTGGGCAACGGTGTGGAAGTAGGAGAGCTTCGCGGCACGCGCTCCACGCAGAGGCGAGCTCGTAGCGGCATGGAGGCAGGCGAGCCTTGACGGCAGCCGATCGTGCGCGATGATGCTAGGGCATCGAGCCGCTTATGAGGCGCAGTGCTCGGGTGCTGGACCTGCCAGGCACGACGCACTCGGCGCTCGACTGCTGGTGCTGCTAGGCACGGCATGCTCTGCTGCACTCTCCTAGTCATGCAGCTGTGGCTTCCCAGCCGGGTCACAAAGGCCGATGCCTCTCTTCTGCGTCGTGCGGCCGATGTCTCCCTTCCACGTCGTGTAGCCGCCGCCGCATCCAAGCGCCGTCGGGGCGCTGCCTCCAGTGAACTCCACATGCAGGTGAACCCCGTTCTCCCGAGCAGCAAATAGATGTTGCGTTGCGTTGAAGGCGTATGTTATGTTTCAGAGGTATGTTACAAGTGCTTCATAAGGATGTTGCAAAAGTAATCGGGATGTTGCACATGTTGCAAGAGTAAGTTTCAAATATTTTATCTGTTTTTAGTCTTATGTTGTAGCAAGTCTTTTTATGTTGCAAGTTGCAAGTGTTTCATGTGGATGTTGCATATGTTGTAGTGGCTATACAGGTATGTTGCAAGTGTATTGTTCCAAATGTTTCAGATGCTTCAGACATATGTTGCACGTGTTTTATCTAGGTGTTGCATATATTTCACGCATATGTTTGGAAGTGTTTCCTCCGGATGTTCCATATGTTTGACATATATGTTACAAGTGTTTCATCTGGATGTTGCATATGTTCTGCAATGGCTACCCATGTGTTTCCCTGGTGTTTCATACGTTTGTTGCAAGAGTTCATCTAGATGTTGCAAAAGTAGATATGGTGTTGCACATGTTGCAGTGAGACCCATCTGTAGAAGCCACCTACTACAGCTGATGGGCCCGCCTGCATGCGCTTGGGTGTGAAGGGGGCGCCATGGTGTGGGCACGAGACACAAAGTGCGCGTGGGCCACGGTGCGAGCGCGGGACATGGAGTGGTGCGGGCCATAGAGTGGGGCACCAGACATGGTGCGGGTACGGGACACGGAGCGGCACGGGTCCCCACATGAAGTAGGCGCAGCAGCCGTGGGCGTCCGGATGCTAGCCCGGTCTGGACGTCCGGGCGCTGGACATACCATTTTCACTTTCCACATCCATACCCTTACCATGTTCGAAAAGAACAGATATCATGATATCCCGTTCTCAATGGAATAAATATGTCTTAAATACGTGGACTGTCCAGAGGGGATAGCGTTTGAAATGTTTAGGGTTGCAAAATGAATCAAGTTTTGACGACAAACACAGAAACTAAAATTTCCACGGTGGTAACATGTGTATATTTTACCATTTTGTACGAAAGTTCAATGCAGTGTTAAAGCTCATAACTTTTGTTAGGTACTACCAGAACGAGATCAAGGTTCCAGGGTACATGCCGCATTGCTTCCTTGCATCTTCCCGGAACAAGCACAGAAAAGCACCTCATGTTATAGATGAGTCACAGAAGGAACCAGCGAGTTAGCAAAAGGTCGTCAACAACTTTTCTAGGTTCCCCTTATCCCCTAGTTTGTCAACATCTCCCCCTGCCTAATAAGAATCTAAGATAAGAAAACGCCCTGATGAACAAGCTCCTCCTCTTCCGTTCCGTTCAGGGGAGGAGGACTGGAGGAGCTCGTCGCCTCACCGAGGCTGTCGAGGTGTGCAGTTGAAGCCTTGAAGGTGAAGATATGCCGCCACCGGCGACCACCCCTGCCTCGGGAGCTGAGACCGCGATGCGCCCATACTTGAGGACGCACGGAAAGCAAGTCGCTAGGCTGCACCTTTTCGACTGGATCGTGCTGCTCCTACTTGTGGCCATGTACGCCGTGCTCGGCCTTCTCCAGCCGTTCCACCGGTTCGTCGCAGAAGACATGATGGCGAGCCTCCGGTACCCCATGAAGGACAACACCGTGCCTAGCTGGGCCGTGCCGGTATGGTACATCTATGCTACACCACATCTTCTGAAAAAAAATCATATGCGTTCTGGGTTCCATGCTTATATATCTCAAAAGATGAAATTGCAACTGCAATTTCTACTATCCAGAAACGAAGAACCTTGATTGTATTCGAATTCATTTTTAAACAGATTATTGCCATCGTTGTGCCGATGATTTTCATCGTTGGGATATACATCAAGAGGAGAAACGTCTATGACCTGCATCATGCTATTCTTGGTAGGTTAAGTTCTTATTTTTACGCTAGCTGATTTGATTTTTCATGGGATGTGTGGTCATCATCAGCTTATTAGCAGGCCTTCTGTTTTCCGTTCTGATAACGGCCATCCTGACCGTTGCGATCAAGGATGCAGTTGGCCGGCCGCGCCCGGACTTCTTTTGGCGCTGCTTTCCTGATGGAGTCCCGGTGAGTCGTTGCGATTGTAACTTCAGTGACTTGATCTGTCAGAGTTCATTCCACTGGTTCGTCAGAGGATCAGTGCTATAGCTTGCTTGTTGCTTCCTGTCGACACTTCGAGACTGTTCATTAGTTTGAGAATTAGAATGTTGATGGAAGCTGTAATTCTGAGGTAGTAACTAACTTATTTAGCTGAACATTATTTCCATTTTAGAAGTACAACAACATCACCGGAGGTGTCATATGCCACGGACAGCGGAGCGTAATCGAAGAGGGCCACAAGAGCTTCCCAAGTGGGCATTCTTCAGGTAAATGCTGAAAGCTAGCCTTCTCCGAATGCAGTTTGCCAGACTTGGATTGTCCATTTCCCCAGTTTGCAAATTGCAATATCCTCTGCTTATACATTGGCTGGCTGTCTTTCTTGTCCTCCTCAAGCTTGTTTTGCGGGGCTTGGATTTCTGTCATGGTACCTGGCCGGCAAAATCAAGGTTTTCGATCGAGGAGGCCATGTCGCCAAGCTGTGCATCGTTCTTCTGCCTCTGCTTCTTGCAACGATGGTTGCGGTGTCGCGAGTCAGTGACTACTGGCACCACTGGCAGGATGTGTTTGCAGGTGGAGTTCTTGGTAAGTAACCATCTAAAGTTACTCAGTTCAGCTGCTCTCCATCCTACTATAGCTTTTATGATTCCTGAAGGTCACACAGCAGCTGATTATATATGCTTGGTACAACTCTGCAGGATTGGTGATTGCTTCGTTTTGCTACCTTCAGTTCTTTCCACCACCGTACAGTAAACATGGTATGATGCTTAGTTGCATATGTCAGAATAGTAAATCTTCCTTAAATTTGTAACGTGTCCTCTGCAACTACTAAAAACACACGACTAAGCAAGTCTGAATTAAAAACCATTGGGCTTAGGCGCTTAGCTTGTTCTGGATTACGAATACATATCGTTTTAAATAAACATAGTCTATAACAGTGAAACTTTCGATCAATTTGAACAACAGGAGTTTGGCCTCATGCGTACTTTGAGCACATTCATCAAAACGAGGGTGAAAGGAATATACAGTCAACAACAAACGCGAATTTACACCATCAGTCACTGTCACTTGATCTTTCTGGATCAAATGAGATTAGAACTACCAGCCATGCACTGGATTCCATGGAAGAAGGAAGCAGAGATCAGTGACTGATGAATTCAAGGTTTCCGTTTCTTTCTTTTCTTTTATTTTTGTAATGCAGGTGAAAGGAATAAATGACTTCTTACTGAGACACGAAGTATGTGTTTCGTTTGGAGAAGATACAGGATGGAATGAATTTATCCCTGGTTTTTAGGATGGGACCGTCTTGGCACTTATTTGGCTAGAAAGAATGGGACCGTCCTATTTTCTTTTTTAGTTGGAGAGACTGTACTACATGAGATGGTTAGCCGTTTTCTGCCCGTTAGTCGCTGTTAGTGTATGTGGGCCCATTGACTACAGTGACTAATGTGTAGAAAACGGTTATCCATCTCAGGTAGTCCATTCCTAGAAAATGGTTATTCATCTCATGTAGTCCAATCCCACATTAATAGTGACTAATGTAGAAAACGACTATCTGAAGGACCGAGAAAGACGACCAGGGGGTGTGGCGGGAGCCAATCAAAATTTTCTTCCTAAATGGCCACTGTCCAAAACAACCCTCCATAACACCAAATCTCATAATTGTGGTGCCCTCGAGCCAACCGAAGAACACAACGGGACACTCACAAAAACGGAAAACCAATCGCAACACCGAAACTCACCGAGATCCAAAAGTGAAGCTCTCAACTTCCATCAATAGAAAGAAAGAGCTCACAGCAAGATCACTCAATCCAACTAGTGACTTGATGATTTGAAAAACTTCCTGGGCACCTCAGAAAACCCATGGAACAAGCAGATCGAAGAACGAACACCAGGAACTCAAAATCACCTTGGAGAGGCCTCCTTCCCAGACAAATCCGGCCTCCCTAGGGTGCAAACCAGGTCTAGCCGGGAAGCTAGGTTGGCCTAGCCTAGATGCTAGGTCGGCCTGGCCTACGTTGACAATTTTAGCAGCCCGAAACCAAACTTCAAAAAGGTGAAATTCATTCAAACGAAGTCCAATGGGGCTCAAATTTTGAAGATGTTCCCTGAGATGTTTATAAACTATCCCCAAAAGATCAACTCCAAAAGATCAAGGAACTCCACAGATCGAGAAAACTCCGAACCGGATTGGGGTTTGCCAAACTTTACTCAAAATCCCCCAATCCTGTGCTAATGAGGAATATTGTCAAATCAACTTGAAGATATGTTCCTCATGTGTCATAGCACGTATCCAACCATCCCAATCGGTCTCAAATCCCTCGAAAAACGAACTCACCCAAAACGCAAGAGAAGGGGGTTCGAGAGAGGAAAAAACGATTCAAATAAAAAACAAAAAGTAGGAACTTAGATCTCAGAGGAACAATTGCTTTATTTCTTGCACCCACAAGATTTGGTTCTTACATAGGACAACTTAACACAGTAGAGATCTGATTCTGTAAACGGATCTCTACTAGTATGACTCAGGCTTAGACGGAAAACAAAGACCTAACCACTCTAGAAATGAAAGACTAGAGAGATAGACTGGTTAGGAGAAGCCCCTCCTTATTTATAGAGCTATTACACAATCCCAACAATTCCTTTAGATATTTTGGTTGAACCACTTAACCCAAGGGAAAAATGTCCAACTCAAGATCTGTGCAACCTATGTCCATGGGCTCTTCGTGGCTTTGCTTTGCCTCGACGCAAGCTTCGCGATGACTCCACGTGCCTCCTCCTGTTCCTGCCGAAACTCCAACCAGGTTTTGAGGCCCAAACCAGCAAACCCCTTGGAGAAGCGTATCCGCTATGCCTCCTCCACGATCTTGACACGTGTCACTGTCATCCCCGATCATCTGATCACCAAGTCCTCTTGCTCCTTCGCTTGACTTTGTCAACACGGTCTACTCCTCCTCATCTACCCTTGCTTGTTGTTAGAAAGCTGGCTTTCCAGCAGGTGGGACACGGAAAGCCTTCGCCTAGTCAAGTGCCTTGGGCGAAGGTGTGGAAGGTGGATGGTGGGCTCAAGCTCAATTAGGGTTTCATAAATGTATTCACCAACCAACCTTTCTACAGGATCTGTACCCCCTTTTATAGGGCCCTGTTTGCTACTGCAACTCTTTACAACTTTACCCTCCGACAGCTGTAGCAAATCCTCGGAATATTCCCATGCTAGTACAAGCTACTAAGGGTGGACTGGACATCTTTCTTCTCAACCACCTCTGTTTGTTGGGCCGCCGCCAAGGGCCCAACAGCGGCCTGGTACCCAGCGCCGCCGCCTACGTTGGTCCTCCTCCGATCTTCTAGACCTCTGCTTGGGGTGTCCTCCTCGGGCCTTCACCTGTGCCATGAGTGCCTTCACCCTCGGTCGTGCTCAGGCACCTTCGCCGCATCCTCCGGACCTTGCCCTAGAGCGCCTGGCCGAGCTAAGGTTCCTCCTTATTTTCCTACACGCTGCTCATGTAAAACTTGTTAATCATTAGTTCGCATTGTTATTGTGAACTTTAGCCTCCGCGGCTCGTAACCGTGTCCCAACAGTTTCCCCCTTTGAGGGCATGGTCTGATGCTGGCGGGCCTTGTCCTCAAAATTAGGTCCTCAGGGTTTGAGGGCTTCTGATAGCACAATAAGTGGGTGGGCGGATGTCCTTGAGGCTGTTTACAATGATATAGGAGGTTGCTTTTCTTGTTTTTTGTTTCCCTACTTTTGATATTATGTTTCTTATGATTGATTTGCTTTTAGGCTGCCTCTGCCACCATCTAAAACATGTTGATTATTTCAAGCTACTGCGGATGAACTTAGAGCAGCAATGCGTGGCATGTTTCATTTTTTCCTCTTGTTCTTCTTTTTTTGTTCTTCTGTTGTGCTATGGCTAACCTTCGTCCTGGCAGAGTCACTATCTTTCGGAGGTCATCGAAGCCCTGAAGAAGGAGCTAGAAATTCTTGAGGCCGAGAAGACCCGACTTGCAGAGGAGGTTGGGGGTCTCTGTGTTGCCCGTGGTGACTTGGAGATCCTTCAGAGGAAGGTTGATTCCCTGAACAAGGAGGTAGAGGGTGCGAAGGCTGCGGAGCAATTGGCTGTCGAACGCGCCTTAAAGGCCATTGAGACAGTTGATAACCTTCGCAAGACGGTGGACGCCGAGAGGGAGTCCGGTGTTGCCTTGAAGGCATAGGTGGACATGCTGACTAGGCGCCTGGAGGATGCCAAAACTGTAGGATTGGCTGCGGCTGAGCTTTATGTGGGTGCCCTTGAACAATTTAGGTGCTCCACATCTTCGTTGTCTTCTGATCCTTCAGCGTTCAGCATCTTTTCCTGGATGAAGGCCAACTTCCTCAAGCTTCCTGACTTCGTTGGCAGAGGTGTCAATTTTGGAGCGCTGGCTTCTGCCACCAATCTCTCCAAGATGCTGAGGCAAGATGGCTGTCTGCACATCAAAGGCGTGAAGGAGAAGGACCTTGAGGGCCCGACTGAGCTCGGAGTGACTTCACGCGATGTTAGAAGATCCATTCGTAACTTTATGAAGTCGTTCTGGGTGAAGTTTGGCTAGGCGGAGGCTTGTTCAATGGCGGAGGCTCGGCGCGCTGCGGTTTGTTATTTCTTCTCTCCCCCCCTTTTTTGTGGCTTGTTATTTTTTCCCTAGGTTGTGTGTCCTTTGTTTGTTGTGTTTATAGGCTTTGTGCTGTTTTACAAGAGTTGCAGAAGGTGGAGGCTGCGCATGGTACTGCTACAGAGGTGACGACTCTGAAGGCTCCCTCCGGTGCTGTTGAAGTCTAGAAGTCCAGGGAACCTACGCCTACCCCAGCTGATTCAGAGGTGTATTGTTTTAGGTTTTTTAGATGTTAGCTATAGAAGTTAAGATGGATGTGTTGGGGACAACAGTCTTCCATATATATTGTAGATTTTGCTGTCTTGTTGGCAACTTCGCCTGGTGGATGTTTAATCCTAAACTTGTCCTGCACAGGTTTCCTCTTCTGGGCCTGTGCAGGACGTGCTTCCTTTAATTTTGTATCAAGATGGTAGCGTGAGACTTTCCCAAGTCATTCTGTTTGTGACATGTGGGCCTTCGTGGTGAACGGTATAGATGATGCACGTGTTGAGTTCACTAGGTGGCTTGCTTGGCGAGGGTCTCGACCGCCGGCTTAGTGTTAGATTTATGTTGATTTATTTGACTGGCCTTTGCGCTCTTGTAGTTGTTGTTTGGAAGGCTTGATCCCTTTTGTGCTTTGCTCTGTTATTGCGTTATGGCTTTTGTATCACTGCGCTTCTAATGCGCTGTTGTTGTAATCATATCTACTTTTCTTCAAATAATTTTTTCTTGAAATGCTTAGCTGCACGCTTGTTTTATTGAAGATTCTGGTTGCAGTTGCTACCTAGGCCGAAGGGCTGTAGCAGATTGTGCTTATTTTCTTACTCTTGTCTCCGCTTCTCTCTTCTCTAGTTTGTGTTGAGGATGAGCTTGCGTGTCCGCGCGGAGAAGCTGAGGCGCTGGTCTTCGACCTTGTGTCTTGCGCGGAAGCTCCGTTACATACTTGATTTGTTGTAGCCCTCGCTTTTTGGTCTCGAGCTGTCGACAGGGAGGCTCTAGCGCATCACTATAGAAAAGCTGAGGTGCTCATATTTGATCTTGCAGTTGTTGCAAAGGCTTTGGTACAACTTGAGCCCTCATCGAAGGTGTTGGTCTTCAATCTTGATGCTTCTCCAGAGGCCATAGTGCAATTTGAGCAGGCAACGGAGGTTGATGAAGCATTTCTTGAGCGTTGTCGTTGCTTGCGTCTGGATTGTTTTGTACTTGCCTTCGGCCACGCTAGAGCAACTACACTCCCGTTGAACATGGTTGATGCCGGGTTGTGCTAGATGGTGTCTTTGGTTGTGGGGGGATGTTACAAGTCTTCGTGCGATACCCTCCCACAACCTCTGACACTGACTGCTTGCTACCAGACTGTGGTCATACAACACCCAGTGGAGGTTGTACGACACCATGTGGAAGATGCGTACAACCTCAACGTGGCCTTCGCCGGGCTACGCGCACTGCTATATTTACGAGTCTTCGCATGGTATCTTTTGTTCTCTTGTTTTTAAGGAAATTCTGGCTTCCATGGTTCTCTCGCTTTGCTCTATAGTGTAGTGGCTCTTGGTTGGCTTGACTTCCCCCCTAGCGCTCTTCTGGAGTTAGTGCTAGGAGAGGGCGCTGGGTTTTATAGTCTACTACTTATATGATTTAATAAATCTTGGTGGTTGGCCAAGGTTTATTACTTAGATACATTTTGAAGTTGTAATAGGACTGACAGATTTCTTTGTACCTGGCATATCTTTGGCTCTTTATTCCTATTGTTCTTTAGTCATTAATTCCTAGTATTCTCCTGGTGCCTGATAAAGATAGGTCTTCGCCAGGTACTTTCTTGCTCGATGCCTACAACGAAGGTAGGTCTTTGTCGGGTTTTTTTGGCCTTTTGGCCGTTTTGATGAATCCTTGATGCCTGATTGTGGACAAGGCTTTGTCAAGGTTGCGGGCTAATTTAGCCGCAGAGGTCGTTCCACGCTTTAGAGCTTTTGACTAAGGCAGTGGAAGGTCCTCTTTGTCGTGATGTCATTGTCGAATGTTGTGGCTCCATTGCTAGCCACTTTTGACCTTCGCTTTTCATAGTATTCTTGGGAGAATTCCTCTTTATATCTTAGAGGGTTTCACATAGGTCCTGCCTCGTCAAAAACCTCATCTCCGCTACGAGCCCCCTTTGCGAGGAAAAGAGTACAGGCCCTTTTGCATGAAATGTAAAGAGAAAATGTGAAAACTGAGAGAGGTGAGGTGACCTTCGCTTATAGTTCCGCGGAGGCCACCCCTTTACAATTATATGTAGAATCTGTGCAAACTGTCGATGTTCTAGGTATGAGTGGTTGTTTTACCTTCGCCGTCTGTCAAGAAGAATGACCCTGGTCTTCCGGCGGCCTTCGCCGTGTATGGGCCTTCCCATTTTGGTTGGAGTTTTCCTACATTAGCCGCATTGTACTTCCTTCTTAGGACTTGTTCCGTCTCGTATGAGCTTTCTGACCACCTGGCTGTCTCTCCATCTCCTCATTTGCTCTTGGTATTTGGTGATGTTTTCTACTGCTTCTAGTCTTGTGCCTTCAATCATTTCTTTGCAGTGTTCTTCGTCTATTGCCAAGACCTGTTTCATTACTCGAAGGCTCTGATGCTTGATCTCCTCGGGTAGCATTGCTTCTTTACCGTACAGGAGCTTGAATGGTGTAAAGCCCATCTTCCTTGATGTTGTGGTGTTATGAGACCACACCACCTTTGGTAGTTCCTCTACCCACTTACCTTTGCGAAGGTTAAATAGGGTTTTCGAGATTGCTCAGAATATCACTCTGTTAGCTCTTTCTACTGCTCCATTTGACTCTGGATGATAGACTGATGCGAAGGCTATTTTTGTGCCTGTGCTTTTGCAGAATTCTTTGAATTTGTCCGAGTCAAACTATTTCCCATTGTCCACTGTTAAAGTTCTTGGTACCCTGAACCTGCAGATTATGTTTTGCCAAAAGAACTTCTTTACTGTTTCTAAAGATATTGTTGCTAGTGGCTTGGCTTCAATCCATCTTGTGAAGTACTCGATTGCTACTACTACGAATTTGTTCGCCCCTACGAAGGTGGCAGAGGTCCGACATGATCCATGCCCCATCTTTGTAATGGCCAAGTGGATGGGATGAGTTGTACTGTAGCCGAAGGTTTTGATTGGTGTGGGGATGTGCTCTGGCATGTTTCACATGTCTTGATGATTTGCTCCACATCTTTGATATGCGTGGGCCAATAGAATCCCTGTCTGATTGCCTTCACGGACAATGCCCTTGGGCCGATGTGAGAACCGCAAGTCCCTGATTGGATTTCTTGGAGGAGCTCTCTACCTTCTCCTTGAACTATACACTTAAGCAATGGCTGAACTACCCCTTTTTTGTACAAGGTGCCATCTGTTAGTGTGTAACTTCTTGCTCTGACCGCTATTCTGGCTGTGCTTGCTTCATCTTCTGAGTGATGAATGTTGTTCAGGTAATCTATAATCAAATGTGTCCAGTCTTCGAAAATGGTGATTAGGATTGTTTTGAATGCCTTCGTAGTTGCTTGGGTTGCTGGTGCTTGCAATATTTGGTAGAAAGTTCCCTCTGGAATGGGCGTGTTATTTGTTGCTGCCTTCGCTAGTTCATCTGCTTCTATGTTTTCTACTCTTGGTATATACTCAGGGTGAATCCCTGGAACCTCCTCTCAAGTGCCCTTACTGTGGCCAAATATTTGGTCAGCTCCGGTTCTCTTGCGACATATTCCTTTTCAACTTGTCCTACTATGACTTGGGAGTCTGTTTTTGTTAATACCGTCTTTGCGCCGAGTGCCTTTGCCTTGTTGAGGCCCAGTATGAGGCCTTCATATTCTGCTATGTTATTAGTTGCTTTGAATTCTAGTCTTGCTGCATACTTTATGCGAAGGCCTGATGGTGCTATCAAAATGGTGGAGGCCCCAGCTCCCAAGTGTCCCCATGCTCCATCTGTGTAGAGTGTCCAGACTTGGGGTTGAGGTTGCAGGGTTTGATGTGCCGAAGGTGTCCAGTCTGCTGCTAATGCTTGCGATTTGACTGTTGTTCTTGACACATAGTTTAGCTCAAACTAGGATAATTCTGTTGCCCACTTTCCTATTCTTCCAGAGGCTTCTTTATTATTGAAAATGTCTCCGAGCGGTTGTGAAGAAGGCACTATGATCTCATGTGCTAGGAAGTAGTGCTTCAACTTTCTTGATGAGATGAGGACATCATATGCAATTTTTTTGATTTCCACGTAGTTTAGCTTTGCTCTTGATAAGGCTTCTAAGATGTAGTAGATAGGCTGTTGAATGACCTTCGACCCTTCTTCTTTCTCCTAAACAAGTACCCCACTAACAACATGGTCAGAGGCTGCCACATATAATAGTAGTGGGGCCTCCAGATCTAGTATTATTACCAAGAGTTTGCTGGTCATGTAGTTTATTAGTTGCTGGAAGGCCTCCGACTGCTCTGGTCCCCACTCCACCTTGTCTCCGCCTCTCAGAGCTTTGAAGTATGGGAGGCTGCGCTCTGCTGATTTTGAGATGAATCTGTTCAATGCTGCTATTCTTCCAATGAGTTTTTGCACTTCCTTTTTGGTTGATGGCTCCACCATTGAGATTATAGCCTCCGTCTTCTCTAGGTTAGCCTGAATACCTTTGGGTCCTATGATGTACCCAAGCATCTTTCCTTAGTTGACACCAAAAACACACTTGCTTGGGTTTAGCTTTAGGCCTGCTTCCCTGAGGTTGGCGAAGGTTTCCTTTAGATCCGCTATATGATCTTTCTCATTCTTGCTCATTACCACAATGTCATCAACATAAGTTATGATGTTTTTCTATAGTTGTGGGCCAAGGACTGCCTTCGTCATTCTAGCGAAGGTTGATCCTGCATTCTTTAGTCCTTCGGGCATTCTGGTGTAACAATAAGTTCCGAAGGGAGTAGTGAAACTTGTCTTCTCCTCATCTTCTTTGTTGAGCCAGATTTGGTGATATCCTAAAAAGCAGTCTTGGAGGGAAAAGTGCTTGCATCCTGCCACCTTATCAACGAAGACATCTATCTTGGTAGCGGAAACAGGTCTTTCTTGCATGCTTTATTCAGATCTATGAAATCTATGCACATCCTCATCTTTCCATTTTTCTTTGGTACCAATACTACATTTGCTAGCCATTCTGAGTACTTGACTTCTCTAATGACGTTTGTGTCTAACAGTCTTTATACTTTAGCCTTTGCTGCTAAGATTCTGTCCTCCAACATTTTTCTTTGTCACTGCTTTCTAGGCTTCATTTTTGGGTTGATGTCAATATAGTGTTGGATGATATCTCTGCTGACTCCTTTCAGGTCGGTGACTGACCATGCGAAGACATCTTTGTTCTTGGCTAAAGTTTCTATGAGTTTTGCTGCTGCTTCTTTCGAGAGGTTGCCTCCAATGGTGACTTTTCTATCTGGCACTACATTGTCCAACGGGACCGACTTTGTTTCTTCTTGATCTTTTAGGTCTATCTTTCCCTTCGGCATGTCCGAAGGTTCTAGTGAGTTGCTCTTGGTCTCCTCGACAGAGTTGATGTTGCGCTATGATTTGTAGATGGCTCTTTCTATGTTTCTTGCTTCCTTCTGACTGTCATGGACTGTGATGGTCCCATGTAAGGCTAGCATTTTCATACACAGAAAGCCCATATGGATGGCTATATTGAACTTGTTTGTAAATCCTCTACCAAAGATGGCATTATAGGGGTAGTAGAGATCTACTACATCGAAGGTCACGTACTTTGTTCTTCCATTTTTCTGGTCTCCAAAGGAAGCTGGTAGGGATATTTTTCCCAGTGCATCTATTTTTTTTCCTCCGAAGCCAATTAGTGGTGAGTCTGAAGGCTACAACTGACTCCTGCTTAACTTCATCTAGTTGAAGACATTGACAAAGATAATATCTACAGAGCTTCTAGAGTCGATGAGAACCCTATTGATTTCCCATCCAACAATGTTGGCCTTGATTACCATGGCGTCGATGTGAAGGTAGCTTTCCAATTGTAGGTCTTGTTCTGAGAAAGTGATTGGCGTCTTCGACCAATCTGTGTAGCGCACTGGGCCTTGGACTGCTATGTTGTTGATCAACCTGAGGTGATCTTTCTTCTGCTTCTTTGTCTGGAATTCCATCGAGGAGCCTCCGGCTATAGGTAGTATCATGCCGATGGTAGGCAAGGGTGTGTTGGGGTTAAGTTGGTTTTCTGGGTTTGATTTGTTTTTGGGTGTGGCTAGCTGTGGAGTTGGAGGGGGCTGAGGCAATGCCTCTAGCTGCCTGCTATGTACTTGAGATGGCTGGTTGGTCTCAATGAATGTTATATTTAGAGGCCTCAGGTTTATATAGGTGAGGCTGGCTTCTGCTCGTTGGTCGCTAGTTAGCCCTTGCTGCTGAGTGCTTGGTCGCTATGTAAGTAGGAAATTTGGATAATAGGCGGCAGCTAGGGTGGATTGGTGAATTTGGGTGGAGTTTAGGCTTGGGTATATAGGGCAGTATTGCTGCTGAGGAGATGCAGCGAAGGTATGGTTTACCTCTCTTGCAGGTTGTTGTGGTGGAGGCTACGTGTTTGCTCTATTTTTATCCTTTCTTGGGTCTCCTTAGCATCTGGACAATCCCTGGTGATGTGCCCCTTGTTCTCTTCGTGAAAGAAACAGTACTGCCTTCACTGCTTTTGATTTTGGTTTCTATTCCAGTTCTTGCCTTAGCCATTTTCCTTGCCTTCGAATTGTTTCTGAGATGCGTTGTTTGGATTTGCCTTCGGCGCTTGCTGCCCTTGCTGGCTGCTTCCCTGTTGTTGTATATTAAAGACTTGCTGGCCTTGCCCCTGCTGTGGCTGCGGTTGGCCTTGGCTTCTATTGCCTCTCTAGGCATTCCTGCAATTTCCTTGGAATTGCTTGCTCTGGTTTTATTCTTCTAGCCTTCTACGGAGGTCATTGTCAGATCTATAATACTTCCCAAATTTGTTGTATAAGTCTTCGATGGTCCTTGGCTTTTCTCTGGCTAGATGAGCTGTGAAGGGTTCTATGCGGACACCCTTAATTGCTGCTTCGATAGCAACGTCTTCCGTGACATTGGGTGCTTTTGCTTTCATTTGCACGAATTTATGGAAGTAGTCTTTTAATGCTTCTCCTTGGTTCTGCATTCACTAAAACAGATCCATGGAAGTCAAAGATTCACTGGTGAATCCCTTGAAATTTTCTTGGATCTTGTCACAAAGGTCTTCCCATGAATACACAGAGCTTGGCTTCAACATTGAATACCAGGCCAGCATGTCGCCTTCGTCTGCAATAACGAAAGATTTGGCCAGCATAGCTTCGTTTCCACTACCGAAGCCCACTGCTGCCTCAAAACTCATAATGAATTGGCGTGGGTCTAATCTTTCATTAAATTTGGGTAGGGTGATGGGTTTGTAGGAAGGAGGCTAGGTTGAGTTCTGGATGCCCTCGGATAGTGGTCATTTGAAATCAATGGTTTTGTGGATTTGTGGCAAGGTGTAGGGCATGCTGAAAGTTGGTTGAACTGTTGTACCTGACGGTGGATTGGGTTGGCTTTGACTTGTTGAGTTTAGTCGGTTGGATGTGTTGAAAAGATATTGCGGAGGCTGTATACTTTGTATCTCGGCCTGTAGGATGGCTAGCTGTTGCCTGATTTCCGCTGCCTGAACTGATGTTTGGGCTGCCCATTGGTTTGCGGTGAAGGCTGCTGTGACCCTATCCCTTTCGTGCTGCATGTTCTATAGCTGAACCTGTAGCTACTGAAGCTCTTGCTTTGGTGTGGGGTCTGGGGATTGCTGGTCTTTGGGTGCCGGAGGATGGTCTTCGACGGCCGACTCTTCTGTGACTTGGTCTTCTAGGGCGGTAGCATAGGTGCTGCGAGCGTTACGCCTGGGTCTTCCCCTTGGTGCGGGATCCGCTAGTGCCCTTGTAGAGGCTGCTCTTTTTCTTGCCATTGTGGGTTTTGCTTGGCCAAGACATGGTGGGCGCCAATGTTGGAAAGCCAAGTTTCCAGCAGGTGGGACACGGAAAGCCTTCGCCTAGTCGAGTGCCCTGGGTGAAGATGTGGAAGCTAGATGGTGGGCTTAGGCTCAATTAGGGTTTCATAAATGTATTCACCGACCAACCTTTCTACAGGATCTGCACCCCCTTTTATAAGGCACTGTTTGTTACTACAACTCTTTACAACTTTACCCTCCGACAGCTGTACCACATCCTCGGAATATTCCCATGCTAGTACAAGCTACTAAGGGTAGATTGGACATGTTTCTTCTCAGTCACCTCTGTTTGTTGGGCCACCGCCAAGGGCCCATTAGCGGCTCGGTACCCAGCGCCACCACCTACGCTGGTCCTCCTTCGGTCTTCTAGACCTCCGCTTGGGGCGTCTTCCTCGAGGCCTTCGTCCGTGCTGCGAGAGCCTTCGCCCTCGGTCGTGCTCAGGCACCTTCACCGCATCCTCCAGATCTTCGTCCTGAGCGCCCGGCCGAGCGAAGGTTCCTCCTTATTTTCCTGTACATTACTCATGTAAAACTTGTTGATCGTTAGTTCGCATTGTTATTGTGAACTTTAGCCTCCGCGGCTCCTAACCATGTCCCAACACTTATTGATGATGTTCCCAAGTGTCAACCACCCATGGTTAGCCTTCCGGCCATCTTGGTCCATCGGTTCAAGCCTTACGTTCGTCCTTCACCGCTCCTAGTCCATCGGCACGACACATCTCTGCTTGACCTTCTTCATGTCCGTTGACCGTCTCTGTGCTCCACACCTGCACACCAACACAACCAAGAGACATGTTGCACACACACTCACACACGCCATGGTTAGTCTCCAAACTCAACCAAAGCCGATCAACTTCTGACAATCACTCATCACAACTTGACACACATGGGCACATATCAACCGTGTGTTCGCACTATCCATCTCATCTAGTCCAATTCCTCCAACAAAACAAAAAAATGGGATGGTCCCATCCTTTCCAACCAGACACGAGCTGGGTTGGGCCCATCTTAAGAATCAAGAACAGATTCATTCGATCCCACATCGTCTCCAAACCAAACACATAGTAAGAGGAACTAAATACACATGAGGATCCATAGTTCCAATACTCATTGATAAAACTATAGGCAGAGGAGATGGGCTACATCAGCGCCCAGTCCAACCTCCCTGGCCTATAGGGGCAAACCTCGCTGCCTCGTCCACCAAACCCTCGTTGGTGGACTCTCCCACTCAGGTGACCCCCCCAGACCCCTCTCCTCCTCTTAGGTAAGCCCCCCTCCCCCTCCCCCCCTCTACCCCATGGCACAACCCTTCTTCCTTGGCGATTCGATTCAAACTGCGTTGCTTGGTCGGCTCCTCCTCCTTAGAGGATCTCCCGAACAAGGCCCCATCCCTATCCCATGATTTCATCCTCGGGGCCTCCAAGTTCGTTGTCTCTCCTCCATCGTTGCCCCCCGCTGCCTAGCATCATCGACGTTCGCGCATCTGCAGTGCATGTAGTCCATCGTCGTCAGGCCTCCACCGGCCCGAGCAGTTGATGCTGGCGCAAGCAAGTGTCGGCATCATTGCACCCAAGTTCGGCCACGCCCCCGCCCCTAGCTCGTGATGGGCTCCTGCAGCGCCGTGGGGATGACAGGGCGCCTCTTGTCCACAATCTGGGTGGACGCATCCTTGTGGTCCACCAGTGCCTAGGGCCCCGCATTGCTAGCAATCATCGTGTCATGTCGCATGACGCCGATGGTTGGCAACACATTTTATCGCGGCAATCCTGAAGTCCTCCAAACACCGGGCATAGCCACTGCCTAGTCACCAGAGCGTCGACTGGTCCCTGTCTGGTCGCCGGGTTTCTCGCCCAGGGCGCCCAATTCTGCTAAAGCTTGTGGTGCTTTGCTTCAATTGTTTTGCTGCCAATCACATGGCCGCTTCATGTTGTAACCCTTCTCATTTTTTGTTATACTATTGACACTCAACTAATCCCATATTCAGGAATCTATTTTCTAACTGGCTTTCGTGCTTTGGTGAGTCGTCCGAGATCCTTTCGATTTTATAGGATTCTATGTCTAATTATTCAAAAAATTGGATTGGTTGATATATGAGTTGATTTCCTGTTACGATGGATGGAAGAAAGAATAGATAGTCCAATAACTCCAGCAGCCGCAATACACACTTATTCGTATTCGTAACCGTGATAATCTACATGCGGCCGTATTTGTATCTATTTGGTATCCGTGTCTGATTCTCGATCCAAAGGAAAATATATGGCAATTCTATTCACATATCCGATCCATTTACGTCCCCAGGGACAGTTATCCTTGGGGTGCGAGAAATAAACATTTTACGTCCCCATACGTACGGTTATCATTGGGGTGAGAAACATTGTAAAACGCACACTCTCTCTCGTGTATAGAACAACGAGAAAGTCTTGGCCACAACATGACGAACAAGCAGGCAAATTTTTTACTCAGTGTGATCGATAATACAAAATGGAGAAATAATATACGACTCAAACAACAGGCGTGCGTGCTCCATCGTTGGTTTCCATGGAGAGGCAGAAGAACATCGTGGCTGCCACCATGGAGAACAACTGCGCACCAACAAAGGGAAGATCATATCCAGAAATTGCACGCACGAGCCACACGGCCCTGGCTTCTCTTTCGGTGCATAGTCAGCGAACCCACTGTACAGCGTATAGGGTGTGGGATCCACAAGATGGCCATCCTGGAAATGAAAAAGGAAAAGGCGGGAGGTTCACGTAAGCATTATACTAATGGCAAGTACTATATACGAGCTATTTGCATGTGCGTAATGTACCTGTGAAGAAGCATTGGCCGCAGCATTAGACTGCGGTGCCCTGAACGCTGGCTTTCGAAACTGCCGACGGGGACGGGTCAGCGGAGAATTACTAGAGCGATCTTTGCTGCGACCTAGAGCCTTCTCTGAATTCCTGGTGTTACGAGTCTCCTTTGCTGAGCGGCCCATCCTTACATGGCAAATCAAATAAAGAAAACGGTGTGTAACAACAAGAGAAATAAGCATACATACTGAACAAATTTCGTTGTTGCAGCATACCGTAATTCAAATAGAAAGCTAGTATGATCAGCCCTCATCTCGTTGGGATAGACTAGTACCTGGCAGGCTTTACTATGTAGAAAAATCACATCACAGATGAGTCTTTAGAGACGTCACAGACGCGCTTCGGCGCGTCTCTAATAACGCGCATGTGTAATAAGTTTATAGTATGACACGCGTTACCAACAAGTGTCTGTAATACAGGAACACACGTCTGTGATTGGTTATAAGACAGACTGGTATAGTCAACACGCGTCTGTGATGGCCCTTCTCACAGACGCACTTAGCCAACACGCGTCTGTTATGGCCCTTAGCACAGACACGCATAACTAATACGCGTCTGTGATAAGGATTTACTAAAACAAAAAAAGAAAAATCCCTAGTGCCACGGTCTTAGATATACCATGCATGACACATCAAACTATATACATAGGAGTCAATTGCTAATCAGCAATTTCATATACATGAAGTAAGATCTGACTAAAGTATTTTACATTAGCTCATAGCTGACAGGGAATCAGTGTACAGTATGCATTTAAATAAACAAGAAACACAACCAAAACAAGCTCCACTAAAGATCTTACTAAAGTACCAAAAGGAAGTTCCACTAAAGTAGTTGGCTTAGCTCTTAACCCATATCGGTTGCATTGCTCATTCAAAGATTTCACAAGCTCCTCAAGGTCTTACGGTATCTTATTAGCCCGCTCCTATAAACAGAGGACAAAGGAGATCAAGATAGTGAATATGTAACTCTTAAAGGGCAATTTTGCCATTGATAAGACAAATATAATTCCCAGCAAATAGAAAACATGGATCCAACAATATGAGAAACAATAAGTCAACTCAATGTGATGCTAGGAAAGAGAAAAATGTTAGGAAAGAAGCCACCAGCAGCTTACACACAAGTAAGGCTAAAGGAAAAGTGGTGGCTTCTTCTACCTAACAGTGTCTTGGTGATCCCCAATCTAGCATCATGTTGCAATGCTTTTTTCAGACCAATGCATTAAAAAGGACAATTTATGTGATATAATCTCCTTGGGAGTGCAGTTAACTTTGCAAGA
Source organism: Miscanthus floridulus (assembly GCF_019320115.1). Taxonomy (NCBI): domain Eukaryota; kingdom Viridiplantae; phylum Streptophyta; class Magnoliopsida; order Poales; family Poaceae; genus Miscanthus; species Miscanthus floridulus. The sequence goes on from NC_089597.1 coordinate 93,448,265, forward strand.
TATAGTCGAGAATAGTAAGCATCATGGAACATTTCTGTACTTTCATCTTAACTGTATAGCTGTATTTTCCAGAAATTTCAATTTAGTTTCCCCTTTGAACAAATCAAGTATAGCTGTATTTTCCAAATCTCAACACTACATAAGGATACTTACACTCGGCATTAGAAAGCAGTTTTACATGCATCAAGAGTTCTCCATTAATTCTAGTGCGTTTGACATAACTCTCCAATTAGTGCTTCAGTAATGTGTTTGACATAAAAATTTTACATGTAAGGATTCGTGCTCTTTGTCCTCCATATCACCTAATTTTATTCTATTGTGGCTACAACTATTTATAGTCATGAACCAAATATTCTGTTCTCAGGAACCAAACATTCAGTAGTCCGGAACCAAGCATTCTGTTATGCTAAAACTGTAATTAGTTAAAAGACTGACAAGAAAGAGTGATATCTTACCATGGCAATGAATTATGTTGCCTGTCAGGTGGAGTTCCTGTAGAACCTTTGGCATAGTGTTCCTCAGGTAGGCCAACTGCGTTTTAAATGTTCTACTGCAAAAGGGAGTGCATTTGCTGGTCAAATCAGGGCACTCAATAATTTTAGAAGTAATACATTTGCTGGTCAAATAGGTAGCTAGCAATTTAGAGCTAGAACAATCTGAACAGATGCGCGTTGTCCATCCGGCGTCTGTAGGGGACTGGTTTATACTTTACTATGGTAGCTCTGCAATGTGATGGAGGAAGAACACATGTTTCAGGTTTGGTTCCAGGAGGCACACCGGCTCCACCTAAAAAAGAAGTCATCATCAGAAAAAAAAATCAGAAGGCCTAAATACCCAAAAATTGGAGTCATGAGATAAAAACTGCATCTACATACTGCAGGTTTCACATGTTACAGATGTTTCAAAGAAATATGCAAGGGCCAAAATTGACAAAATTCCAAATTCTTTAAACAGGATCAAAGAAATGCATGGTCAGGTACCACACTAGCTCACTTGATGTTGCACAAGTATCTGAATGTCATAATACAAAAAACTGCAGTCTAAAAACCATTTATCTGTAAGGCCCTACGAGTACCAGTCCCCCAACACTATAATATTATGAGAAGTTTGTGCATCCCAGAATCTAAACTGCAAGAAAATAGAGGCCAAAGTCTGCACATTACCGTTGCTATAATTGAAGCATAATCTAAAATAGAGGCCATAGTAGTGGGCTTTCAGTAAGTAACATATCTTCATTTACAGGGTTAGCTCAGTAGTGCTCAGCAGAACCCAGATATAAAACACGCCTAGGAGTATTATGTCAGAATACACAAGTGGTTGACATGTTATATTCGACAAATTATAAGCAGAAGGCAAGGCTTTGTTAGACATAATTTGCTGCTCCCCCATTTCTCCTTGCTCAGAGACTGGTCGGCTCGGCCGACCACTCCCTGTTGGGAGTTGGGGACTGATCGGCTCTGCCCACCAGTTTCTGTAACTGTAGCATAGTATAGTAGTTGGTAGCTATTACATCAGCTATGTCTTGGTAGTGGGCTGAGGTAAGTTTTGTATTGCTAGGAGTAGTTGGTGTACTCTGTACCTTAGGAGTAGGTAGTTGGTATACCCTATACCTTAGGAGTAGGCAGTTGGTGTACTCTTGTACTCAGGAATAGGTAGTTGGCCAACAACTATGTACCTGGTAGAGGTACAACTAGAGTTGTATATATTCCATCCAAAGGGCAATGGAATACTCAGTTCAGTTGCCACACTCAGACTGCAGAGCTTTGGTTCAGAGCTATAGCGGAGAGCTCCGGCCAATGCTGGTGCTTGTGCAATGTGTGCATGAGAGTTGTTCTCAATATCTTTTTCTACCTCTAGCCATAGTGAGTGAGTGTGTCGGTCGGTAAGGTAGCTACTTACTGGCGCTGGGCAGCCGAGGGACTAACAAGACCATCCAAGCTGTGAAAAACATACCTTTTCAGTGGTTGACATGTTCAGTATAATGATCAATTTTTATGTCAAAGATATCATGCAGCAAATCATTGTCCCGCGTAGACAAAGAGAAACTTGAAAACTATTATTATTCTCAAGAAAAAGTGACTTGTTAAGTGAATGTAGGTTGTGGACAATTGAAAGAAAAAGTACCAGAGAGACGAGATCACTTTCAGTATACTATAAGCAACAAATAGAACTATTGAAAGTTCTCCACTCCTTCTACTTTTGATGCATTTACTCTAGGGAACATTGATGTCATGGTCGATGGATATTGGTTCATCAATCTTAAATAAATATGGCAAGGACTCCATTCAATTCTAATGCATGTATCTGACTGAGAATGTGACACAAGCAACTACAGCCTACAGGTTTACATTACACTGAACCCATGAAATCTGTAAATTCTACTTGAATTCACAAGCATACTTAAATAAATTCATAGAATTGAACATAACTACCATACCAATATTTTTTTATAAGGTGTCAACATACCAACTAACTACTGACTAGCTTGTTTCAGAACCACAATTTTAAGTTTTCTCTGGCACATATAACTACAGATTGAATTCATGCAAAAGACCAAATCGAAAAAATGTTACATATAACTATGAAGATAGGATGCAACGGCTCTGACAAAAAATAGAGTAATTAATCCATGTCAAGCACTCATCAGCATAATACTCCAGTTCCTGAAGAGTCAAATGCACCAAATCCCTTACTCCAGTCCCTAGTCCCTAACCCCAGTCCCACCAATCCCTTAATCAACTGAAGAGAGTAGATCTGAGAGGGTAAAAGAGAGAGCGCACCTCCCGATGGCAGCAGCACGACTGCACGAGTGCCGGAGAGACCCGGCGGTGGCGGCACAGGCGTCCAGAAGCCCTTGGGGGTAGGGGCGGCGGCGACAGGGAGGACCATAGGGGCGGCCGGGTGGCACGGGTTCGGGGAGCTAGGTCCATGGGGACGCCAGCGCGGACGTCGGGGAGGCATCGGATCCGCCGCGCCGCGGCCGCTGACTCCGAAGTCGTCCTCAGGGTTCCTGGCGGTGTAGGGCGGCAACATCTAGATCTGAGAGAGAGGAAAGGAGAGAAGGGGGTGGAGGCATAGCAGTAGAGGATGGGGCGGTGGCTGCGCCGACGGAGGAGAGGCCGGTGGCCGCGCCGACGAGGAACCCTAGCTAATCCCAAGGAAGACAGAGAGAGAGGAAGACAGAGAGCGAGAGGAGGCATGGAGGAGATGAGAGGAGGGGGGCAGACGCGAAATGCAGACACGAGGGGGCGCGGACGCGAAGTGAGGAGGGTGCTGGAGTCTGCCGGATTGAATGTTTTTTCGAGTCCATGAACCACGCTCTCGTCTTACAGACGCGTTTTTGTGCCGCCGACTTTACTACAGACTCGCTTTCCCAACAAACGTCTGTGAACTCGTATCACAGACGCGCGTTCGTTCGGGGCTCTGTAGATGACATTGGTGGATATTACAGTTTTTTACATAGTGCTTCAAACAAGGTCGCCTTGCTAGTCCGGCAACAATTTTCTTCTCGCCGGATTTCCCTCGGCTGTAATTGGATGATCGAGCAGATTGTCTTCTTTCCTCCCTGGACTACTTGCGGTGCTAATCAGCCTGCAGCAGTACATTATATTAGTTTTATATATATGTGGGTTATTGTCGTTTCTGATACGGTTTCTAGATGGAGTCAGAAACCACAGCCATATAAGTTGCACTAGCAATGGACTTTTGTTCATGTCAAACTCTGCTACAAAATAATATTTCCCCGAGTCAAGCCTCTGCTGCTTGACGCATAGACTCGACTCGGCGGGTGGCATCTGTTTGATGATTATTTTTATCAAAAAATAAAGATAATAATGATATATGTCATTTATTTTGAAGCGGTACGCAAGGCACATGTTTATAAAGTTGCTAATTATGGAAAAGCCTATGACACGTGAGCCATGCATCTTCAGCGTACAACTTAATATTTACCAATATATAATGAAGTTCCGTCGGAGAGCCAATGGAATTTAATAAATATAATAATTTACCAGAAGCATTAAAAAATGTATCTTTGGAACTCAAGATAATATTAATTAACTAAAATTATGTAAATGATTTTATAGGTTCAAGAAAACGGTCCACTATAATTGTATACAATGATTGACTAACTATAAAGTTCCATACTAAAAATAAATGTACACAAGTGTTAACACCACTCCGAAACAACTAATCTTGAGGGGAAATCTTGTTCTTGATCCTTCAATCATCTGAACATCCAAAATATCATATATTTGTCCTGCATGAAAATATAGAGTGCTTCATTAAGAACATGTTTAGGAAAATATGTGATTTTTCCATGAATTTACAAATCTTGGTGAAGGAAAATAACTGAGCCAATGTATGTATACCTGTTCCTGGCAGCTCTTGTAGAATTAAGGTTTCATTAATACCCTTTGTCTACAGTGACACAACAACCCTGAAATAAAAGAAGCTGAGCTAATTAGAACCAATAAAGCCACGAAAAAATAAATTGAAACTGGTGGATGTGCTAGATCTGTTCTTCTTTACGTACTTGAACAAGGGTATCCACCTCCTGTACATGGGATTGACTAGTCATCAGAAAGTCAGGAAATTTTTTAGATGGCCAGAGAACTTTAGTACGTACTTGAAGAAGGGATACCTTTACCTTCCTAGATCTCTTCTTCAGTCACCACCTCATAGCTGGTAGTTGTATATCACAAAATCACAGTACAAAATTCAGAAGATTTACCTTTGTCTTCACAAGTTCAAAAAGATAGCATCATCCGTTAGTAAGCATAACTGAATTATTACCAAATACATTTTAATTTCAGAATCTATTGAGGAGTCAGAACAAGCTAGAAACACCATATCCATCAAAATTACAGTGATTTACAGAAATATCAACTTGGAATATCAATCAGCGGTTCTTAATACTTTAAGAAAAAATTGTATAGCAAAAACAAGAAGACTGGTATACTTAACAAAAAATGGTATAGCAGAAACCTTTTCTTCCATTGTCCACACCTTCACGTGGTAATCATATGATTCCTGGACTATTCACCCTGCCTATTGGATTTTCCATAAGGGTATCATCCAGTTTGTTGCCTAAAAACAAGAAGACTGGAACCAAACAAATTGAGTGAGTTCAGATATACGGAAGACAAGTAAATTTCTTCTGACTGATTTTTTTTCTCAGATTCCCTAGTAACATGACTTGTTTGATAATCTCCAGGGTATCATACATTCATACTATCATATATCATAAAAATTAGTGAAACTTTTTTTTTATCTCTGTGAAGCATTCTATCGAAAGCATAGTGGACAGATTGTTGTGTTGGTAAAAGAAGAATCAGAATGGGGAGGATTGGACAGATTATTGTGCTGATAAAAAAAAAGAATCAGAAAAGGGGAGATTGGACGTGACCATGTAGATCAGGGGAACAACGTCATGTTGCCGACAGAGTCCAATATGGGAGACGAGGTAGCTATGGTTGGCATGGCTGCCGCCATTCTCAGCTTGTCCACAGCAGGTCACAGTGCCAGAAATTGTCACATCGCAACAACGTGATGTATTAAAAAATATAGAACCAATAATCTTCCTATAAACCGAGAGGAAGGGAGAGATCATACCTGATGCTCGAACTCACAGGGAGATGCAGGCTCGGTCTAGGTTGGATCAGACGACAGAGGCTGTGATATCCTCCATCAGATCCCGTCACCTCCTTGTGCATACTCACCGCCACCGGATCTGAAGAACGTGGTTCAGGGAAGGAAGTTGCCCACAGAGGAAGATATCGGAGAGAGGAGGAGGATGGATGGTGTGGATCGGCAGATGACACCAGGAGTATGCGGGCGGCTGCCGCCTCGAGTAGATGAAGGCACGGTTAATCCCTAATCACGATAATCCCTACGGGGCAGTTGGACTATCCACGTTCACAGGCTGCGCAAACGAAGTTATTAGGGGAGCAGGCGCGGTGTGCGACGTGGGATATGTCATATAGCAACGGACCTTATTTCTGTTGCTAGGCATTCGTTGATAGATGGGTGTTCGTGTTGCAGTGAAAAGAGCAGATATTACTATTTTTTTCTCTCGATCGGGTAAACAGTTACAACAACAGCAAAATAATAGAAATAATAGAGATGATTATTTATAATGAGTTGTACACGTTGATATTTTTTAAAACAAATGCAGGCCGGCCCATGCATCAGTACCCCTTTTAAGATTGTCACAGCAAAATAGAGATAACAACCACGGATATGTACTTAGACCAATCAGATAAACTCTGCGCGGGCGTTGACCATGGTATTGGTAGAAGGTGTGGAAGAAGGGCTCGTATCCTGTCAATGCTCGTGGAAGCACCATCACTGCGGTCAGGGGTGGATCTACAGGGGCTGGGGGACAGGAGGGGGGCTCCAGCCCCCCTATAGCTGGTGCATCAATGGAAATATGGGTAGGTTGAGCGAGAAGAAGAGGTGGAGGAAAGAAGAAAATGGAGAGAGAGAGGAAGAAGAAGAGACCAGCCCCCCTTCAATCCTGTTCTGCATCCACCACTTACTATGGTGATGCACTTGGACCACAGCCGGAACCTCTATGATGGTGTCAGAAGGAGGAGTGGCGACGTGGTCATCGGATGTGGTCCATCCGCTCTTGCTGGAGCTGCTGCCTCTAGCGACGATGTTGGATTGGGCGCTGCTGACGGATGACACGGTTTTCTGGCGGCGCCACAACAAAGCAAGCAACAGGACTAGTAGAGCCACGAAGGCGCCAGCTACTACCACGATGATCACGATCGTCTCATTCCAGGTTAGACTAAGAAACAGATGGCTATCCATCGTTGCCTCCCGCTCCTTCAGTTCTCCAAAGCGTGGGAGTGCCTGAATGCGAGTGGCTTATGTTACTGATAAACGATGCCACAATATATAGAGGAGCACCCCCTCGCCCCCTCGATGTGTCATTGTATTTAGATAGATGACACTACATGCTATACATGAATAAAAAGAAGATAATTTACATCCAAATCCACAAGAGGACCCGGGAAAATGATATCCACAAGACGGTATTGCCTTCACAACCCGCCCGACTGGGGAAATTGTTTTCATGGTAGTCTTGTTAATCAGCATGTTCGCTTGTTCATTTCAGACAGGGCTTATTAGTCATGGTACAATGTTTTTCTCTCATAACAAATCAGCTACAAACCAGCACATATTAATATTTTTTCTCTTGATCGGGTAAACAATTACAACAACAACAAAATAATAGAAATAATAGAGATGATTTATTTATAATAAGTTGTACACGTTGATATTAAAAAAAAAGATACAGGCCGGCCCATGCATCAGTACCCCTTTTAAGATTGTCACAGCAAAATAGAGATAGCAACCACGGATATGTACTTAGACTAATCAGATAAACTCTGCGCGGGTGCTGACATTGGAACGGATAGAAGGTGTGGAAGAAGGGCTCGCGTCCCCGTCAACGCTGGTGGAAGCACCATCACTGCGGTGAAGGGTGGATCTACAGGGGGGCTTGGGGGATGGGGGGCTCCAGCCCCCCTACAGCTGGTGCATCAATGGAAATATGGGTAGGGTGAGCGAGAAGAAGAGGTGGAGGAAACAATAAAATGGAGAGAGAGGAACAAGAAGAGACCAGCCCCCTTCAATCCTATTCTGCATCCACCACTGACTGCGGTGATGCACTTGGGCCACCGCCGGAAGCTCTATGATGGCATCAGAAGGAGGAATGGCGACGTGGTCATCGGATGTGGTCCATCCGCTCTTGCTGGAGCTGCTGCCTCTGGCGACGATGTTGGATTGGGCGCTGCTGACAAATGGCGCGGTTTTCTAGCGGCGCCACAACAAAGCAAGCAACAGGACTAGTAGAGCCACGAAGGCGCCAGCTACTACCACGATGATCACGATCGTCACCTTCCAGGTTAGACTAAGAAATGGATGGCTATCCATCGTTGCCTCCCACTCCTTCAGTTCTCTAAAGCGTGGGAGTGCCTCAATGCGAGTGGCTTATGTTACTGATAAACGATGCCACAATATATAGAGGAGCACCCCGTCGCCCCCTCGATGCGTCATTGTATTTAGATCGATGACACTGCACGCTATACATGAATAAAAAAACATAATTTACATCCAAATCGACCAGAGGACTGGGGAAAATGATCTCCACAAGACGGTATTGCCTTCACAACCCGCTCAACTGGGGAAATTGTTTTCGTGGTAGTGTTGTTAATCAGCCTATTCGCTTGTTCGTTTCAGCCGGGGCTTATTAGCCATGGTATAGTGTTTTTCTCTCACAACAAATCAGCTACAAACCAGCACATATTACTATTTTTTTTCTCTCGATCGGGTAAACAGTTACAACAACAACAAAATAATAGAAATAATAGAGATGATTTATTTATAATGAGTTGTACATGTTGATATTTAAAAAAAAAGATACAGGCCGGCCCATGCATCAGTACCCCTTTTAAGATTGTCACAGCAAAATAGAGATAGCAACCATGGATATGTACTTAGGCCAATCAGATAAACTCTGCGCAGACGCTGACCATGGTACTGGTAGAAGGTGTGGAAGAAGGGCTCACGTCCCTGTCAACGCTGGTGGAAGCACCATCACTGCGGTCAGGGCCAGATCTACAGGGGGGCTGGGGGACAGGGGGGCTCCAGCCCCCCCTACAGCTGGTGCATCAATGGAAATATGGGTTGGGTGAGCGAGAAGAAGAGGTGGAGGAAAGAAGAAAATGGAGAGAGAGAGAGGAAGAAGAAGAGACCAGCCCCCCTTCAACCCTGTTCTGCATCCGCCACTGACTGTGGTGATGCGCTTGGGCCACCGCCGGAACCTCTATAATGGTGTTAGAAGGAGGAGTGGCGATGTGGTCATGAGATGTGGTCCATCCGCTCTTGCTGGAGCTGCTGCCTCTGGCGACGATGTTGGATTGGGCGCTGCTGATGGATGGCGTGGTTTTCTGGCGGCGCCACAACAAAAGCAACAGGACTAGTAGAGCCACGAAGGCGCCAGCTACTACCACGATGATCACGCTCATCTCATTCCGGGTTAGACTAAGAAACGGATGGCTATCCATCGTTGCCTCCCGCTCCTTCAATTCTCTAAAGCGTGGGAGTACCTGAATGCGAGTGGCTTATGTTACTGATAAACGATGCCACAATATATAGAGGAGCACCCCCTCGCCCCCTCGATGCGTCATTGTATTTAGATAGATGACACTGCACGCTATACATGAATAAAAAAACATAATTTACATCCAAATCGACCAGAGGACTGGGGAAAATGATCTCCACAAGACGGTATTGCCTTCACAACCCGCCCGACTGGGGAAATTGTTTTCGTGGTAGTGTTGTTAATCAGCCTATTCGCTTGTTCGTTTCAGCCGGGGCTTATTAGCCATGGTACAGTGTTTTTCTCTCATAACAAATCAGCTACAAACCAGCACATATTACTATTTTTTTCTCTTGATCAGGTAAACAGTTACAACAATAGTAAAATAATAGAAATAATAGAGATGATTTATTTGTAATGAGTTGTACACGCTAATATTTTTTAAAAAAGATACAGGCCGGCCCATGCATCATTACCCCTTTTAAGATTGTCACAGCAAAATAGAGATAGCAACCACGGATATGTACTTAGACCAATCAGATAAACTCTACGTGGGCGCTGACCATGGTACTAGTAGAAGGTGTGGAAGAAGGGCTCACATCCCTGTCAACGCTGGTGGAAGCACTATCACTGCGGTCAGGGGTGGATCTACAGGGGGAGCTGGGGGGACAGGGGGGCTCCAGCCCCCCCTACAACTGGTGCATCAATGGAAAGATGGGTAGGGTGAGCGAGAAGAAGGGGTGGAGGAAAGAAGAAATTATGGAGAGAGAGGAAGAAGAAGAGACTAGCCCCCCTTCAACCTCTATGATGGTGTCAGAAGGAGGAGTGGAGACATGGTCATCGGATGTGGTCCATCCACTCTTGCTGGAGCTGCTACCTCTGGCGACGATGTTGGATTGGGCGCTGCTGACGGATGGCGTGGTTTTCTGGCGGCGCCACAACAAAGCAAGCAACAGGACTAGTAGAGCCACAAAGGCACCTGTAACACCCTAGGTGTTTGGCTTCAACATTTGCACTTGCATTTCATGAACATGAGCATCATTCATCCATTCATGAGCTTGTATTGCTTGAAACATGTTGTTGAAACATTGCAACGTATCGTTATATTTCATGTGTGTTGTTTCTTTTATGAAATGAATAGGGTGCAACACTTAAGTGCAACAAGTGCAACTCACTTTAGTGAAACAAAGCTTGTTAGTACCATGCAACAAGATCAGGAAACATGTGAAACATGACTATGAAACAAATGTAACATTTCATGTGTTTTTCATTGTTTCAGTACATACAATGCTTGATTCTTGTGTGACCAATGTGTGGTGTGGCTAATAATTCTCTTGAATAACTTAGTGACACTTAGAATGTCATTTGGAACATTGTTCATATTGATCATGTTGCCTAATTATGATTTCAAATAGTAGTTTGACTTGTTTTGACTCCTGAACTCTTTTGTTTGACTGTTTAAAAAATGTAGCTTAGAGTGTTTGCATGTCTGAGCAACCTAAAGAAAAGTTGTAGCAAATTTTATAAGGAACAAACTTTGTTTAGAAGCTAAGCCATGAAAATGTGCACAACATTCTCAAAAAGGGCCCACAAGTCAGTGTTGAGGGCTGATTCAACACTTAGAAAAATTTCCAAGTCTAAAATGCAATTTCAGTTTATTTGAGCCGACTTTGGATTGATGTAACTCTTGATTCATGGTGAATTAGACTATGATCCTTTAATAGAAGTTGAAGACGAATGGTAGGGATACAACTTTCATGTACACGGTTTTCACTAATGATCAACGGCTTAGTCGTTTCAAAACGATGAAGATGCTCTGTCAGACGTCGAAGGGTAACTGAATGGCGTGCTACAGTGCTTGACCGATTTCAGAAATCGATGGCCGCGTGGAGGACACTCATCGCCGGCTGCCTGACAGCGCAGCCACGCGCCGCGGCTGTCCTGGCGTTGCAGGCAACGACTTGAACCCCCACCCGCCTGCCCGACCAGCTCGCCAGTCCAATTTTCATTTCCTTCGTCTCCACCGCGTGCAGCAACAGAGCACCGCCACTCTGCCATTGCCGAGCAAGCCACGCCATGGCCTAGCTCACTCGCCGCCACAAAAACATGACCGCCAGCTCTATCACATCTCCGCCGTGTCCTCCTCTACCTCGTCGACCGTCTAGCCAAGCCATTCGTGCCTTAGGTGAGGGCGATTGGCCATTTTTTCGCCGCCGTCTCCATGGCCGCGCCTCTCCGAAGCGGAGCTCACCGTGGCCACCCACCACCGAGACCTCCTCGTCCTCCTCTCTATGCTTCGATAGGTCCGTAGTGACCTCGTGGAGCTCATACCGAGCTCGGATGAGACAGCGGGGGCTTGCCGTCGTCGGCGCCTCGCGCCGGAGCTCTGCCGTGCCGCCTTCACCGGCGACGAGCCACCTTCGATGAACCTTGGGTCTTGCCGGTAGCACCAATCGACTCAACGCGTCACGTAGATCACGTGGGTGTCCTCGGTGTCGCCAGAGTCCTCACCGTCGGCGAGCTAGACCACCGCCGTGCCGTCGCTTGCCGTCTCCCCTGTTCCGTCTCACTGACCAGCGGGCCCTGCTGACACACGGGTCCCACGCGTCAGTGACTACAGATTCAAAAGCCAGTTCATTGAATTCCTGTTTGGATGCTGTTTTGTGAATTTTGTAAATCCAAATGTGTAGATCCAAATGGTGTGATTCAAATTTTGGTAGAATCACAGTGAAGTCTAGTATTTAAGAAAAATATGACATGAGCACATGAAGTAGAAAGTTTGGATGAATTAAATAGGAACTTGAAATATGTTTTTAAATGTATGCAAACTTGTTTAAATTATAGCTTGAGTTTCTGTGATCCAAAAATTATGACATTTTGTGGGTAAGCTATTCTTGGTTAGTAGAAGCTCTGGTAAAAATTTGAGAGCCATTGCATGTATGGTTTTTGAGTTATAGATTTTCCTTTTATCATTGATTGATACTTGTGTAAATTTTTGTAAATTATCTAGGAATCCTATGACCATGAAACTTTGTGGGTAGTATCCTAGTACCTTAAGGATGCTTGGAAAATATGAAATCTGTTGCTTAATACTTTTCACTAAGGTTTCCTAATTATGTCATTTTAAGCCACTATGTCTTATCATTTTTGTGTAGGTTGTTATACTTGCTCAAATGGTGTGAAATTTTTATAGTGGTCTAATTAGAGGATGTAGTATCTACTGTAATTTTTGTAGATGTAATGGTGTAGTTTTCATATATGTTTATCATTTCCTCTAATTAATTAAATAAATTAAGAAAGGTATTAAAAGAAATGTTTTGGTGATGAACACCCTACTTTCTGGTGTTCTTGTGATATGTGTAATAAGTGAGTAGAGTTAGTTTTGTCCAATTATGTATTTACATCATAAGTTAATAATTATTTTGTTTACATTATGTCCCCATGATAATTTGGTTTGCTGTGAATGTGATGAATACAAAAGTTGTAGATAATCTATGTATCTACCTCCTATCAAAATTTGATGGCATTTGGCCCATTAGTTTAGGAACTACAGCTGTTTAAAGTTAGGTTCCAGTTTTACCTACTCTCTGTCTTGTGAGGACAGAGTTCTGTTGATTAAAGAATTCAACCTGGTAAAGGTTGGAATCAGGCTTTGAGGTCTAAACATGAATTGTAGACAATTTCATAAGCTTTCCAAATTGTCTTATTGCATGTCATTTGGATTTCTAAATCTCCTGTTATGGCCAGTTTACTGTACCATTATATAGTCTCCATTTTGATGAAATACAAATGCTTGAGTGTATGCTTGTTGTAATGTTCTCGTTGATTGTTTAAGGGCTAGCCTAACTTGAGGACATGCTTAGGTGCAGGTGCTAGGTCATTAACTAAAGATGAGCAATTATACATTAGGTTGTATAAACTTGGTAAGTAAAGTGATTTGAATAGAGCTTAAGTTGGAATATGCGGACTACAGTGAGCATGTGCATTCCCCGAGCATCCCTGACTTCGTTCAAGTGCATCCATGATATTTATCTTGTGCATTCATGCAATAGGTGTGCCGGAGGGAGTGACGTTGCTGGAGTTCGAGGGAGCCAACCAGGAGGAGGAGCCCGAGGTGCAGGAAGCCGACGAAGCAGCCGCCGCGGAGTAGTTGCCCGAGTGCCCTGACCACCAGCCTTCCTCTTTCCTTAAAGGCAAGCCCCGGAGCATATTAAGCCTCCTATGTTTTTACAAATACATTGAGTATCTTTTATTCGTAGATGATGCATTAAGTATAGGAATTGGTTGGAACCAATTGCTGCATTATATATCCGTCCTTGTCTAGACATCGCACTGGAACCCTATTTAAGTTCAGGAACGGGTTAAATGCTTAGCCATGTTTAGTGCGGTAGAAGTCAGGTGATTTCTAATCACCTGTGAGCTTTAGGATGAGGTGGATCACGGTTGGCTATATTTGCTATCGTGGAAAAGAACCATGTTAATAATGAATTAAGACCGGGCGGAGTCTTGTGTAGGTTTGGACATAGTGACTCCGTCTGAGTCATTTAAGGACCGATACGTTGTACGTCCTTATGTCATGTTGAACGCAGCCTAACACTTAGCTGGCCAGATAAGTCATTCCGACCACGAAGCCTAGTAGCTCGATTTAGGCCGGGGATGCGAGCAGGGGTCCGCAATCTGGATGGAAGTAAGGATGTGCAGGGAGCCATTGGCATAAGCCCAAGGGCGGGTTAAGTCATCGAGCACTCATGGCAGAGTGGTTCTCTGATTTTGCGGCACTGTTCGGACTCGCAACTTCTGAATTGTACCAACGGTGACTTGTTTGCGACCTTGACAGGGGAAGCAGGGTTTGTGTTAGGAATACCCCTCCAGCTGGATAGGAATGGATTCGAATCGCCGTCTCTCCCAGATAGTGAGAACTTGACTGAGCAGCGGCAATGTAGATTCAATTAATCTAACGATATGGTTAAAAGGATGATGATGATAATGTTGCCATGATTTATACCTGATATGGTTATTAATCTTTGCACCTTAATCAAATGGTTGCTTAGTACAGGTGCTAATATAGATGACAGGTTAATGGCTAAAAGTCACTGCTAGTTCAGGTTAAGAGTTGATCATTATTACTTATGCTTTTCCGCAAAAAGAAAGTGTCAGCCAGATCCACTAAATTAAGCTATGCATAATCCTTGGTGTCATTTGTTTTGGTTTTCGACGGGTAAGTCTAGCTGAGTACATTCTCGTACTCAGGGTTTATTCTCTCTTGTTGCAGATGACCTTCTATATTATGGATTATGTAAGTATTGTCTCCACCCAGCGGGTGATGAAGACTAGATCATGGGCATGATCTCTGTTTCTCTTATCTGAATGCTTTTGTGGGTTGTGATCAGCGATCCAGTATTTGTATTTGAACTCGAGTGTGTAAGTTAAACTATTTGCTTCCGCGTACTTTACAAGACTTGTTTTGTAATAACGATGACTCTGTGATGATGCAATCTATTTGCAAACATCTACGAAACGTTGTAACATACGATATGTTATGTTGAATTACTGTGATCTTGGTTGTATGCAAGTTGGTTTGAAATCCTTCGAGATTTCAGTTGACTACCGGGTTTATATGGGCTCAAGTTTGAGAATTTGATCGTTTCGGCGATTGTTTCTGTACTTGTGCTCTTATAAATTGGTCGGTTCTATGACAGCTGGCATTAGAGCTAGATTCAACATTAAACATGTCTTACGGCTATTTAAAACAAAAGCTTTTGTTGTGAAAATGGTTTTCCAACTTATAGTTATATATAAGTGTTCAAAAATCAAAATTTTTATGGTGTACTGGTGATCACATCCCTTGTAGCCCACTTAAGGACTTCTAGGTGGCTTATATATAATTACTAACTTGGGGGAAATTGATTGTTTCTATTTCGCCGTCCATGTGGCGTGATATTGCATGGGTGCCATTCGTTTGAATGGTAATGTATGGATCAATTGCCTCTACGCCAAGGTAAGTGTGAGTTGCGAGAGCATGACCGTCCAACCGTCGGTCTAGGGGAGAGCTAGTTGTGGTTACTGGAGTATTTACATGTTGCATACATGTATATGTGAAGGTACTTAATTGTGGGTACATCTGTCGGGTAGTTTGGATACCGAAGTATATATATCTAGGGATGTATATATGGAAAGTATCTTAGTTACTACTTGTGTTATTAGCATTATATCTTGTTGGGTTGGGCTGCAATGAAGTTTTCTGCAGGTACGCTAACAACGCACCATGTAGATCGACTAGTTACCGCTAATTGAGAGAACGTATGTATGCCACCGTATATTCCGCTAAAACTTGAATTTTCTTAGGTTTGAGGACATACGGAACGAGCATGCATCATATTCACTCATGTCATTCATATTGCATTACTCCCTCCCTTATAATTGCTTATCCCAAGTATTAAGTGCAAACTCTTAGCAAAATAATCCTCTCACGTGAGTTGCATCCCTTTTTGATACAGATGGCCACGCCCGTGTTTCCTACTGGTAGCAGCACCTTTTTAGACCAGTTCGGTACTCCCACTTTGCTCTGGAGGGTGCTCAATTCAGTTGGGTACCCGGAGGCACCCAGCTACACGTGGAGGCAGGCGGTACCATTGGGAGATGTACCATGGTACGTCATGACCTTTATAGTGCCGCAAAACCCCACAAGACCGTTGTGGTATGGGTGGAGCATTGAGACTGATGGACGAAGCCCATGGGAAGCCACTCAGGTTGCTGCCCTTGATGTGCTGATGGATGTAGCACAGAGCTTCGGGGATGAGTTAGTGGGTGGACCTGCTTCATCCATTCCCTGAGTGGCTCCTACTGAGGCTGAGTGGACTCAGGATGTTGGCCAGGCCTTGGTTCGAGGTCATGGCGAATGTGTGCAGAGTGACAATGCTGGAATGAGTGCTATGATGGCAGTCTTGAAGCTTTGTCGAGTCAGGCAAAACACCCTTTCTAGTGCGCTAGATGAAGCTGTCAAGGCAATGGCAGCCCAGCACAAGTTTAGGTTGCGTGCCCGCAAGTATCGCCATAGGGCAGATGCATGTGGGAGAGCTCAGCAAGAAGTTGATGAGATTTGCGGTATTGCAAATTATCGCCTGCAGCAGTGGGGTCAAACTACACGCGAGAGAGATGAGCTTCATAACCAGCTGATGAACCTCATTATTGAGAGAGATGAGGCTGCACAAGAGTTGGATCGTGTGACCTGTCACAGAGATGCAGCTTTAGAGTTAGCAGAAGAAAGACGTCGGGGTTGGATTTTGGCTAACCACAACACCTTTCAAAGGGAGCAAGCACTCCAAGAACAGCTTGAAGAGCTTCAGGTTGAGCACCATCAACTGCACAACCGTCTTTTTCCTATTCCTGTCCCCATACCAAGGTATCCAAATGTGGGTGGACCTCAAGTGATTGAGGCCGATGAAGAAGAAGAGGACATGCAGATGGATGACAATGCAGCTGAGCCTACAGATGAAGAAGAAGAGGAAGACCCAGAAGAAGTCCAAGATGTCTCCGATGTGGACAGCGATCACTTCGATGAGTAGTTCGTTAGCAAGTCTCACTAGTTAAGCTTTTGCAGTCACTGATGTAATGAACTTAAGTACGAAGACTGATGTTCGATGTACCTTTTCAATTCAAACTCGGCATGTAATGTACTTTAATTTGCTCCCTTCGGGATGCGTACCTTGATGGTTAAGTTTAAAACTTGTCATGTTGGAATGCACTGCGTATGGTGCTAGTAATCTAATTGATGATGTGGTGATTGTAGAATAAATTATTGCCTCTGTTTACTGTATGAAGTTTTCATTCTCTCCAGTAAATTCAGTTTGGCATAATTACATTGTTCCTCTCCAATGTGCTAACATCATCAATAATTACTGGTTGCGCATGGTTGCAAATGCCTCATACTCGTTCCACTAGTGCGGCTGGTGATGACGATGACCTTCCACCACCACCACCACCCACGCCAATGGAATTAATGGAAATCCTTGTGGAAGGACAGCGCACTATGGCTGAGGCTCTCCGTACGATTGCGAATCGTGATGGTCGTGGTGCACGTCAAGGACTGGAACCAAATCAATACAGTGATTTCAAAGATATTCTTGACATGAAACCCTCGATCTTCAAGGAGGCTGACTGAGGTGTTGAAGACTAAGTATGCATCTCACCAACTGCATGGGCCAGCTAGCATTTGGTAGAGTCATCATCGGTCCACGATGCCCGCTAATGCCCAAATCACTTGGGATCAGTATAAGTCTGCTTTTAGGGGAAATTACATTCCTCCTGGTCTCATGGCAATCAAGCATACAGAGTTCATGATGCTGACCCAAGGGAACAAGAGCTTGAATGAATACCTGCAGGCTTTCAATAACCTTGCAAGGTATGCTACTGAATTTGTGGACACCGATGCCAAAAAGATTGCTAGTTTTAAGCAGGGACTTAGCCCCAAATTGATGAAGACCATAGGAAATTGCAAGTGTGCTCATTTTAATGAGTTTATGAGTGATGCTTTATCGCAAGAGAACAACAATGCTGTGTATGCTGCTTTGAAAAGTCGTAAGAGGGCCTATGAGGCGGGTGCCTCACAATCCAAGGCTCCAGTCACACAGAAGGCTCCATTCCGCCCTCCCGTATCAGCTGCTAAATTCCGCCCACCGTAGAAGAAAAATCCAGGCAAGACTAGGTTCCGCAAGGCGTTTACAGTTGCTCTACCCAAGGGCACTACCAGTCAGGGCAGTTCCAATGTTCCGCCAAGCAATATGCCATGCTGGAACTACAACAAGCCAGGCCACTGGTCGAGGAAGTGTCCTTACCCTAAGAAAAATAACTACCAAGGTGGCCATCAGGGGTAGGTGAACCATAATAATATTACTGATATTCCTTCAGGAGAGGTGGTAACTGCTGGTAAGTTTCTAATTGATCAACACCCCATAGTTGTACTATTTGATTCAGGTGCTTCGCATTCCTTTATTAGTCCAGTATTTGCATCCAAGTTTATACAGAAAACATACACTGTTGAGGGTGAGGGTTATTGCATTAGGGCTGCCAGTGGTGTTATCCCAACCAAGCTTGTAGTTGGGGACGTACAATTTGAGATAGAGGGGCGAAGTTATTAGGTTGATCTGGTAGTTTTGCTAGGGCTAGGTATCGATGTGATATTGGGAATGAACTGGATGAGCAGTCATGGAGTGCTTATTGATACATCGACTAGAGTAGTCATGCTCAGAGATTTGGGTAATCAGGAGGGTTTTTCTAGTACAGCTACCTAGGGACATCAATCTTTCTTGCACGACTAATGCGGTGCAAGCAAAGTCTTTGGTAGATATCCCTGTTGTGTGTGACTTTCTGGATGTTTTTCCTGATGATTTGCCTGGATTGCCCCCGGATCGAGAAGTGGAGTTCAAGATAGAGTTGCTTCCTAGTACAACGCCCATCTCTAGAAGGCCATATAGGATGCCTCCTAATGAACTAGCCGAACTTAAGACCCAGTTGAATGAACTTCTAAAGAAAGGCCTTATCCATCCTAGTTCATCTCCGTGGGGGTTCCCAGCTATCTTTATGAAGAAGAAGGATCAATCTCTACGCATGTGTGTAGATTATAGACCCTTGAATGCAGTTACAATCAAGAATAAGTACCCTCTACCACGCATAGATATCTTATTTGATCAGTTGTCTAAAGCAAAAGTCTTTTCTAAGATTGATTTGAGATCTGGTTATCATCAAATCAAAATTTGGCTTGAGGATGTCCCAAAAACTACATTCTCTACAAGATATGGTCTATATGAGTACCTTGTTATGTCTTTTGGATTGACCAATGCCCCTGCACATTTTATGTATCTGATGAATTTGGTGTTTATGCCCGAGTTGGACAAGTTTGTGGTGGTATTTATAGATGATATCCTGGTTTATTCGGAGAACAAAGAAGACCATGTTGAACATTTGCGAGTGGTTCTCACTAGATTGCGAGAACACCAACTTTATGCAAAGTTTAGCAAATGTGAATTTTGGCTTCGTGAGGTACCTTTTCTTGGACACGTGTTGTCCGATGGTGGAATTATGGTTGATCCCACCAAGGTGCAAGAAGTGTTGAACTGGAAGGCCCCAATCTCGGTGCATGAGGTTTGGAGTTTTCTGGGATTGGCTGGCTATTATCTTTGCTTCATCCCGAATTTCTCTAAAATAGCCAAACCGATGACTCGGTTGCTGCAAAAAGACATGAAGTTTGTCTAGACTTCCGAGTGTGATGCGGCTTTCCACACCCTGTGGACTCTCCTAATGTCGGCTCCAGTTTTGGCACAATCGGATATTGAGAAACCCTTTGATGTGTTCTGTGATGCATCAGGTATAGGTTTAGGAGGTGTTCTTATGCAAGAGGGTAGAGTCATTGCTTATACCTCTTGCCAACTTTGGAAGCATGAAGTGAATTATCCAATGCATGACTTGGAACTCGCTGCAGTTGTTCATGCTTTGAAGGCCTAGAGACATTATTTACTCGGCAATGTGTGCAACATCTACACTAATCATAAAAGTCTCAAGTACATCTTCACTCAACTAGAGTTGAATATGCGTCAGAGAAGATGGCTCGAGTTAATCAAGGATTATAACCTCCAAGTGCACTATCACCCTGGCAAGGCAAACGTCGTAGCAGATGCCTTAAGCAGGAAATCTCATTGTCACTCTTTGATTGAAAGTGATGTCCATTTGTCAAAACTCCTTCATCCTGCAGTCCTTTACAACATCACTGTCAGTTGTACTCTACAAAGTCAAATTATCGAGCTACAAAAGATAGATCCAGGTGTGTTCCACATCAAGCGCAAGATGAAAGAGCAAGAAACCAAACATTTTCGGATGGATGAGAATGACGTGTTATGGTTAAAGGATAGGTTGGTAGTTCCGAAGGATAGAGAACTTAGAAATCAAATCATATCCGAAGCCCATTCCTCTAAATTATCTATTCATCCTGGTAGTAGCAAAATGTATCATGATTTGAAGCCTCAATTTTGGTGGACCAAAATGAAGAAGGAGATAGCCGCTTATGTGGCTAGGTGTGATACTTGTTGTCGAGTCAAGGCTGTGCACATGAAAGCTAGATTACTTCAGCCACTCTCTATTCCAGGTTGGAAATGGGAGAAGATAAGTATGGATTTTATTGTTGGACTCCCTACTACTCAGAGGAATTTTAACTCCATTTGGGTGATTGTAGACCGTCTGACCAAGTTTGCACACTTCATTCCTGTCCGCATAGACTTTCGTGCAACTGACTATGCGGAGTTGTATTTTAATCAGATAGTCCGACTTTATGGGATCCCTCATACTATTGTCTCGGATAGAGGACCATAGTTCACTGCTCGCTTTTGGGAGCACTTACACGGATTATTAGGAACTAAGTTAGTAAGAAGTTTTGCCCATCATTTGCAAACCAATGGGCAAACTGAACGAGTGAATCAAATCTTAGAAGATATGTTGAGAGCATGTGTCATCTCGGCTAAGGGCTCATGGGAAAAATGGTTGCCCCTAGCTGAATTCTCGTACAATAATAGTTATCAAGAGAGCATCAAGATGGCATCGTTTGAAGCTTTGTATGACCGAAAGTGTAGAACCCCGTTGAATTGGGTAGAGGCCGGCGAAAGGAGATATTATGGAATTGATTTTGTTCAAGAAGCTAAAGAACAAGTCCGTACTATCCAAACCCACATGGCCGTAGCTCAAGCTAGGCAGAAGAGTTATGCTGATCGATGAAGAAAACCTATTGAGTTTGAAGTTGGAGACTTCGTTTATCTGAAAGTCTCACCTATGAAGAGCGTCCAACGCTTTGGTGTGAAGCGAAAGCTTGCGCTGAGATATGTTGGTCCGTTTGAAATCATTGGACAAAGTGGTAAGGTGGCATACAAGATTCAATTACCTCCTGAGATGAGTGCTATCTTCAATGTCTTTCATGTATCCCAATTGAAGAAATGTCTTCGCGTCCCTGAAGAGAGAGTTCCACTGGGGGATATCGAGTTAAAATCAGATTTGACCTTTGAAGAAAAGCCGGTCCGAGTGATTGACACTCATGAGCGAGTGACTCGGAGTCAGGTGGTCAAGTTTTACAAAGTCATGTGGAGTAATCAAGGTAGTGAACGCGATGCAACGTGGGAAAGAGAAGATTATTTGAGGGATGGTTATAAGGAATTCTATCAACAATGGTACGCTTTTCAAATTTCAGGACGAGATTTTTATAAGGGGGGAGGGCTGTAACACCCCAGGTGTTTGGCTTCCACATTTGCACTTGCATTTCATGAACATGAGCATCATTCATCCATTCATGAGCTTGTATTGCCTGAAACATGTTGTTGAAACATTGCAACATATCATTATATTTCATGTGTGTTGTTTCTTTTATGAAATGAATAGTGTGCAACACTTAAGTGCAACATGTGCAACTCACTTTAGTGAAACAAAGCTAGTTAGTACCATGCAACAAGATTGGGAAACATGTGAAACATGACTATGAAACAAATGTAACATTTCATGTGTTTTTCATTGTTTCAGTACATACAATGCTTGATTCTTGTGTGACCAATGTGTGGTGTGGCTAATAATTCTCTTGAACAACTTAGTGACACTTAGAATGTCATTTGGAACATTGTTCATATTGATCATGTTGCCTAATTATGATTTCAAATAGTGGTTTGACTTGTTTTGACTCCTGAACTCTTTTGTTTGACTATTTAAAAAATGTACCTTAGAGTGTTTGCATGTCTGAGAAACCTAAAGCAAAGTTGTAGCAAATTTTATAAGGAACAAACTTTGTTTAGAAGCCAAGCCATGAAAATGTGCACAACATGCTCAAAAAGGGCCCACAAGTCAGTGTTGAGGGCTGATTCAACACTTAGAAAAATTTCTAAGTCTAAAATGCAATTTTAGTTTATTTGAGCCGACTTTGGATTGATGTAACTCCTGATTCGTGGTGAATTAGACTATGATCCTTTAATAGAAGTTGAAGACGAATGGTAGGGCTACAACTTTCATGTACACAGTTTTCGCTAATGATCAATGGCTTAGTCGTTTCAAAACAATGAAGATGCTCTGTCAGGCGTCAAAGGGTAACTGAATGGCGTGCTACAGTGCCTGACCGATTTCAGAAATCGTTGGCTGCATGGAGGACACTCGTCGCCGGCCGCCTGACCATGCAGCCATGCGCCACGGTCGTCCTGGCATTGCAGGCCATGACTTGAACCCCCCACCCGCCTGCCCGACCAGCTCGCCAGTCCAATTTTCATTTCCTTCGTCTCCACCACACGCAGCAACAGAGCACCGCCGCTCCGCCATTGCCGAGCAAGCCGCGCCATCGCCTAGCTCGCTCGCCACCGCAAAAATGCGACCGCCAGCTCTATCATAGCTCTACCATGTCCTCCTCTACCTCATCGACCGTATAGCCAAGCCATCGGTGCCTTAGGTGTGGGCCATTGGCCATTTTTCCGCCACCGTCTCCATGGCCGCGCCTCGCCGGAGCGGAGCTCACCGTGGCCACCCACCACCGAGACCTCCTCGTCCTCCTCTCTATGCTTGGATAGCTCCACAGTGACCTCATGGAGCTCATATCGAGCTCGGATGAGACAGCGGGGGCTCGCCGTCGTTGGCGCCTCGCACCGGAGCTCTGCCATGCCGCCTTCACCGGCGACGAGCCACCTCCGATGAACCTTGGGTCTTGCCGGTAGTACCAATCGACTCACCGCGTCACGTAGATCACGTAGGTGTCCTCGGTGTCGCCGAAGTCCTCGCCGTCGGTGAGCTAGAGCAGCGCCGCGCCGTCACTTGCCGTCTCCCCTATTCCGTCTCACTGACCAGCGGGCCCTGCTGACACACGGGTCCCACGCGTCAGTGACTACAAATTCAAAAGCCAGTTCATTTAATTCCTATTTGGATGCTGTTTTGTGAATTTTGTAACTCCAAATGTGTAGATCCAAATGGTGTGATTCAAATTTTGGTAGAATCATAGTGAAGTCTAGTATTTAAGAAAAATATGACATGAGCACATGAAGTAGAAATTTTGGATGAATTAAATAGGAACTTGAAATGTGTTTTTAAATGCATGCAAACTTGTTTAAATTATAGCTTGAGTTTCTGTGATCCAAAAATTATGACATTTTGTGGGTAAGCTATTCTTGGTTAGTAGAAGCTCTGGTAAAAATTTGAGAGTCATTGCATGTATGGTTTTTATCATTGATTGATACTTGTGTAAATTTTTGTAAATTATCTAAGAATCCTATGACCATGAAACTTTGTGGGTAGTATCCTAGTACCTTAATGATGCTAGGAAAAATATGAAATCTGTTGCTTGACACTTTTCACTAAGGTTTCCTAATTATGTTATTTTAAGCCACTATGTCTTATCATTTTTGTGTAGGTGTTATATTGCTCAAATGGTGTGAAATTTTTATAGTGGTCTAGTTAGAGCATGTAGTATCTACTGTAATTTTTGTAGATTTAATGGTGTAATTTTCATACATGTTTATCATTTCCTCTAATTAATTAAATAAATTAAGAAAGGCATTAAAAGAAATGTTTTGGTGATGAACATCCTACTTTCTGGTGTTCTTGTGATATGTGTAATAAGTGAGTAGAGTTAGTTTTATCCAATTATGTGTTTACATCATAAGTTAATAATTATTTTGTTTACATTATGTCCTTCTGGACAGATCTGGGGACTTTATAAAGTTCCCTATGATAATTTGGTTTGCTGTGAATGTGATGAATACAAAAGTTGTAGATAATCTATGTATCTAGCTCCTGTCAAAATTTGATGGCATTTGGCCCATTAGTTTAGGAACTACAGCTGTTTAAAGTTAGATTCCAGTTTTACCTACTCTCTGTCTTGTGAGGACAGAGTTCTATTGATTAAAGAATTCAACCTGGTAACGGTTGGAATCAGGCTTTGAGGTCTAAAAATGAATTGTAGACAATTTCATAAGCTTTCCAAATTGTCTTATTGCATGTCATTTGGATTTCTAAATCTCCTGTTATGGTCAGTTTACTGTACTATTATATAGTCTCCATTTTGCTGAAATACAAATGCTTAAGTGTATGCTTGTTGCAATGTTCTCGTTGATTGTATAAGGGCTAGCCTAACTTGAGAACATGCTTAGGTGCAGGTGCTAGGTCATTAATTGAAGATGAGCAATTATACATTAGGTTGTATAAACTTGGTTAGTAAAGTGATTTGAATAGATCTTAAGTTGGAATATGCGGACTACAGTGAGCATTGTGCATTCCCCGAGCATCCCTGACTTCGTTCATGTGCATCCATGATATTTATCTTGCGCATTCATGCAATAGGTGTGCCGGAGGGAGTGATGTTGCTGGAGTTCGAGGGAGCCAACAAGGAGGAGGAGCCCGAGGTGCAGGAAGCCGATGAAGCAGCCACCACGGAGGAGTTGCCCGAGTGCCCTGACCACCAGCCTTCCTCTTTCCTGAAAGGCAAGCCCCGGAGCATATTAAGCCTCCCATGTTTTTACAAATACATTGAGTATCTTTTATTTGTTGATGATGCATTAAGTATAGGAATTGGTTGGAACCAATTGCTGCATTATATAGACCTCCTTGTCCAGACATCGCACTGGAATCCTATTTAAGTTCAGAAACGAGTTAAATGCTTAGCCATGCTTAGTGCGGTAGAAGTCAGGTGAATTCCTGTCACCTACGAGCTTTAGGATGAGGTGGATCACGGTTGACTGTATTTGCTATCGTGGAAAAGAACCATGTTAATAATGAATTAAGACCGGGCAGAGACTCCATCTGAGTCGTTTAAGGACCGATACGCTGTACGTCCTTATGTCATGTTGAACGCAGCCTAACACTTAGCTGGCCGAAAAAGTCATTCCGACTGTGAAGCCTAGTAGCTCGATTCAGGCCAAGGACACGAGCAGGGGTCCGCAATTTGGATGGAAGTAAGGATGTGCAGGGAGCCATTGGCATAAGCCCAAGGGCGGGTTAAGTCACCGAGCACTCATGGCAGAGTGGTTCTCTGATTTTGCGGCACTGTTCGGACTCGTGACTTCTGAATTGTACCAACGGTGACTTGTTTGCGACCCTGACGGGGGAAACAGGGTTTGTGTTAGGAATACCCCTCCAGCTGGATAGGAATCGATTCGAATCGCCGTCTCTCCCGGATAGTGAGAACTTGACTGAGCAGCGGCAATGTAGATTCAATTAATCTAACGATATGGTTAAAAGGATGATGATGATAATGTTGCCATGATTTATACCTGATATGGTTATTAATCTTTGCACCTTAATCAAATGGTTGCTTAGTACATGTGCTAATATAGATGACAGGTTAATGGCTAAAAGTCACTGCTAGTTCAGGTTAAGAGTTGATCATTATTACTTATGCTTTTCCGCAAAAAGAAAGTGTCAGCCAGATCCACTAAATTAAGCTATGCATAATCCTTGGTGTCATTTGTTTTGGTTTTCGACGGGTAAGTCTAGCTGAGTACATTCTCGTACTCAGGGTTTATTCTCTCTTGTTGCAGATGACCTTCTATATCAGGGATTCTGTAAGTATTGTCTCCACCCGGTGGGTGACGAAGACTAGATCATGGGCATGATCTCTGTTTCTCTTATCTGAATGCTTTTGCGGGTTGTGATCAGCGAACCAGTATTTGTATTTGAACTCGGGTGTGTAAGTTAAACTATTTGCTTCCGCGTACTTTACAAGACTTGTTTTGTAATAACGATGACTCTGTGATGATGTAATCTATTTGCAAACATCTGTGAAACATTGTAATGTATGATATGTTATGTTGAATTACTGTGATCTTGGTTGTATGCAAGTTGGTTTGAAATCCTTCGAGATTTCAGTTGACTACCAGGTCTATATGGGCTCAAGTTCGAGAATTTGATCGTTTTGGCGATTGTTTTTGTACTTGTGCTCTTATAAATTGGTCGGTTCTGTGACAGCACCAGCTACGACCATGATGATCACGATCATCTCATTCTAGGTTAGACTAAGAAATAGATGGCTATCCATCGTTGCCTCCCACTCCTTCAGTTCTCTAAAGCGTGGGAGTGCCTGAATGCGAGTGGCTTATGTTACTGACAAATGATGCCACAATATATAGAGGTGCACCCCCTCGCCCCCTCGATGCGTCATTGTATTTAGATAGATGACACTGCACGCTATACGTGAATAAAAAAAAGATAATTTACATCCAAATCTACAAGAGGACCGGGGAAAATGATCTCCACAAGACGGTATTGCCTTCACAACCCGCCCGACTGGGGAAACTGTTTTCGTGGTAGTGTTGTTAATCAGCCTGTTCGCTTGTTCGTTTCAGCAGGGGCTTATTAGCCATGGTACAGTGTTTTTCTCTCACAACAAATCAGCTACAAACCAGCAGATATTACTATTTTTTTCTCTCGATCGGGTAAACAGTTACAACAACAACAAAATAATTGAAATAATAGAGATGATTTATTTATAATGAGTTGTACACATTGATATTTAAAAAAAAGATACAGGCCGGCCCATTCATCAGTACTCCTTTTAAGATTGTCATAGCAAAATAGAGATAGCAACCACGGATATGTACTTGGACAAATCAGATAAACTCTGCGTGGGCGCTGACCATGGTACTGGTAGAAGGTGTGGAAGAAGGGCTCGCGTCCCTATCAACGCTGGTGGAATCACCATCACTGCGGTCAGGGGTGGATCTACAGGGGGGTTGGGGGGACGGGGGGCTCCAGCCCCCCTACAGCTGGGGGGCTACAGCCCCCTACAGCTGGTGCATCAATGGAAATGTGGGTAGGGTGAGCGAGAAGAAGAGGTGGAGGAAAGAAGAAAATGGAGAGAGAGAGAGGAAGAAGAAGAGACCAGCCCAGCTTCAATCCTGTTCTGCATCCGCCACTGACTGCGGTGATGCACTTGGGCCACCGCCGGAACCTCTATGATGGTGTCAGAAGGAGGAGTGGCGACGTGGTCCTCGGATGTGGTCCATCCGCTCTCACTGGAGCTACTACCTCTAGCGACGATGTTGGATTGGGCGATGCTAATGGATGGCACAGTTTTCTAGCGACGCCACAACAAAGCAAGCAATAGGACTAGTAGAGCCACGAACGCGCCAGCTACTACCATGATGATCATGATCGTCTCATTCTGGGTTAGACTAAGAAACGAATGGCTATCCATCGTTGCCTCCCGCTCCTTCAGTTCTCTAAAGCGTGGGAGTGCCTGAATGCGAGTGGCTTATGTTACTAATAAAAGATGCCACAATATATAGAGGAGCACCCCCTCAACCCCTCGATGCGTCATTGTATTTAGATAAATGACACTGCACGCTATACATGAATAAGAAAAAAAATAATTTACATCCAAAATCCACAAGAGGACTGGGGAAAATGATCTCCACAAGGCGGTATTGCCTTCACAACCCGCCCGACAAGGGAAATTGTTTTCGTAGTAGTGTTGTTAATCAGCCTGTTCGCTTGTTCGTTTCAGCCGGGGCTTATTAGTCGTGGTACAATGTTTTTCTCTGACAACAAATCAGCTACAAACCAGCACATATTACTATTTTTTCTCTCGATCGGGTAAACAGTTACAACAACAGCAAAATAATAGAAATAATAGAGACGATTTATTTATAATGAGTTGTACACGTTGATATTTTAAAAAAAAAGATATAGGCCGGCCCATGCATCAATACCCCTTTTAAGATTGTCATAGGAAAATAGAGATAGCAACCGTGAATATGTACTTAGACCAATCAGATAAACTCTATGCTGGCGTGGACCATGGTACTGGTAGAAGGTGTGGAAGAAGGGCTCGCGTCCCTGTCAACGCTGGTGGAAGCACCATCACTGCGATCAGGGGCGGATCTACAGGGGGGCTAGGGGGATGGGGGTTTCCAGCCCCCCTACTGCTGGGGGGCTCCAGCCCCCCTACAGATGGTGCATCAATGGAAATATGGGTAGGGTGAGCGAGAAGAAGTGGTGGAGGAAAGAAGAAAATGGAGAGAGAGAGAGGAAGAAGAAGAGACCAGCCCCCATCAATCTTGTTCTGCATCTGCCACTGACTGCGGTGATGCACTTTGGCCACCGCCGGAACCTCTATGATGGTGTTAGAAGGAGGAGTGGCGACGTGGTCATCGGATGTGGTCCATCTGCTCTTGCTGGAGCTGCTATCTCTGGCGATGATGTTGGATTGGGCGCTGCTGACGGATGGCATGGTTTTCTAGCGGCGCCACAACAAAGCAAGCAACAGGACTAGTAGAGCCACGAAGGCACCAGCTACAACCACTATGATCACGATCGTCTCATTCCGGGTTAGACTAAGAAACAGATGGCTATCCATTGTTGCCTCCCGCTCCTTCAGTTCTCTAAAGCGTGGGAGTGCCTGAATGCGCGTGGCTTATGTTACTGATAAACGATGCCACAATATATAGAGGAGCACCCCCTCACCCCCTCGATGCATCATTGTATTTAGATAGATGACACTGCACGCTATACATGAATAAAAAAAGATAATTTACATCCAAATCCACAAGAGGACTGGTGAAAATGATCTCCACAAGACGGTATTGCCTTCACAACCCGCCCGACTCGGGAAATTGTTTTCGTGGTAGTGCTGTTAATCAGCCTGTTCGCTTGTTCATTTCAGCCGGGGCTTATTAGTCATGGTACAGTGTTTTTCTCTCACAACAAATCAGCTACAAACCAGCACATATTACTATTTTTTTCTCTCAATCTAGTAAATAGTTATAACAACAACAAAATAATAGAAGTAATAGAGATGATTTATTTATAATGAGTTGTACACGATGATATTTAAAAAAAAGATACAGGCCGGCCCATGCATCAGTACCCCTTTTAAGATTGTCACAGCAAAATAGAGATAGGAACCACGGATATGTACTTCGACCAATCAGATAAACTTTGCACGGGCACTAACCATGGTACTGGTAGAAGTTGTGGCAGAAGGGCTTGCGTCCCTGTCAACGCGGGTGGAAGCACCATCACTGCGGTCAGGGGCGGATCTACATGGGGGCTGGGGGGATGGGGGGCTCCAGCCCCCCTACAGCTTGGGGGACTCTAGCCCCCCTACAGCTAGTGCATCAATGGAAATATGGGTAGGGTGAGCAAGAAGAAGAGGTGGAGGAAAGAAGAAAATGGAGAGAGAGAGAGGAAGAAGAAGGGACCAGCCCCCCTTCAATCCTGTTCTGCATCCGCCACTGACTGCGGTGATGCACTTGGGCCACAGCCGGAACCTCTATGATGGTGTCAGAAGGAGGAGTGGCGACGTGGTCATTGGATGTGCTCCATCCGCTCTTGCTGGAGCTGCTGCCTCTGGCGATGATGTTGGATTGGGCGCTGCTGACGGATGGCATGATTTTCTAGCGGCAACACAACAAAGCAAGCAACAGGACTAGTAGAGCCACGAAGGCGCCAGCTACTACCACGATGATCACGATCGTCTCATTCTGGGTTAGACTAAGAAACAGATGGCTATCCATCGTTGCCTCCTGCTCCTTCAGTTCTCTAAAGCGTGGGAGTGCCTGAATGCGAGTGGCTTACGTTACTGATAAACGATGCCACAATATATAGAGGAGCACCCCCTCGCCCCCTCGATGCGTCATTGTATTTAGATAGATGACACTACACGCTATACATGAATAAAAAAAGATAATTTACATCCAAATCCACAAGAGGACTGGGGAAAATGATCTCCATAAGACGGTATTGCCTTCACAACCCACCCGACCGGGGAAATTGTTTTTGTGGTAGTGGTGTTAATCAGCCTGTTCGCTTGTTCGTTTCAGCCGAGGCTTATTAGCCATGGTACAGTATTTTTCTCTCACAACAAATCAGCTACAAACCAGCACATATTACTTTTTTATCTCGATCTGGTATACAGTTACAACAACAACAAAATAATAGAAATAATAGAGATGATTTATTTATAATGAGTTGTAAACATTGATATTTAAAAAAAAGATACAGGCCGGCCCATGCATCAGTACCCCTTTTAAGATTGTCATAGCAAAATGTAGATAGGAACCACGGATATGTACTTAGACGAATCAAATAAACTTTGCACGGGCACTGACCATGGTACTGGTAGAAGTTGTGGTAGAAGGGCTCGCGTCCCTGTCAACGCGGGTGGAAGCACCATCACTATGGTCAGGGGCGGATCTACATGGGGGCTGGGGGTATGGGGGGCTCCAGCCCCTCTATAGCTAGTGCATCAATGGAAATATGGGTAGGGTGAGCGAGAAGAAGAGGTGGAGGAAAGAATAAAATGGAGAGAGAGAGAGAGAGGAAGAAGAAGGGACCAGCCCCCCTTCAATCCTGTTCTGCATCCGCCACTAATTGCGGTGATGCACTTGGGCCACCGCTGGAACCTCTATGATGGTGTCAGAAGGAGGAGTGGCGACGTGGTCATTGGATGTGGTCCATCCGCTCTTGCTGAAGCTACTGCCTCTGGCGATGATGTTGGATTGGGCGCTGCTGATGGATGGCGTGGTTTTCTAGCGGCAACACAACAAAGCAAGCAACAGGACTAGTAGAGCCACGAAGGCGCTAGCTACTACCACGATGATCACGATCGTCTCATTTTGGGTTAGACTAAGAAACAGATGGCTATCTATCGTTGCCTCCCGCTCCTTCAGTTCTCTAAAGCATGGGAGTGCCTGAATGCGAGTGGCTTATGTTACTGATAAACGATGCCACAATATATAGAGGAGCACCACCTCGCCCCCTCGATGCGTCATTGTATTTAGATAGATGACACTACACGCTATACATGAATAAAAAAAAGATAATTTACATCCAAATCCACAAGAGGACTAGGGAAAATGATCACCATAAGACGGTATTGCCTTCACAACCTGCCCGACCGGGGAAATTGTTTTTGTGGTAGTGGTGTTAATCAGCCTGTTCACTTGTTCGTTTCAGCCGAGGCTTTTTAGCCATGGTACAGTATTTTTCTCTCACAACAAATCAGCTACAAACCAGCACATATTACTTTTTTTATCTCGATCTGGTAAACAGTTACAACAACAACAAAATAATAGAAATAATAGAGATGATTTATTTATAATGAGTTGTAAACGTTGATATTTAAAAAAAAGATACAGGCCGGCCCATGCATCAGTACCCCTTTTAAGATTGTCACAACAAAATAGAGATAGCAACCACGGATATGTGCATAGACCAATTAGATAAACTCTGCACGGGCGCTGACCATGGTACTGGTAGAAGGTGTGGAAGAAGGGCTCGCGTCCCTATCAACACGGGTGGAAGCACCATCACTACAGTCAGGGTCGGATCTACATGGGGGCTCGGGGGACGGGGGGCTCTAGCCCCCCTATAGCTGGGGGCCTCCGGCCCCCCTACAGCTGGTGCATCAATGGAAATATGGGTAGGTGAGCGAGAAGAAGGGGTGGAGGAAAGAAGAAAATGGAGAGAGAGAGGAAGAAGAAGAGACCAGCCCCCCTTTAATCATGTTCTGCATCCGCCACTGACTACGGTGATGCACTTGGGCCACCGTCGGAACCTCTATGATGGTGTTAGAAGGAGGAGTAGCGACGTGGTCATCAGATGTGGTCCATCCGCTCTTGCTGGAGCTGTTGCCTCTAGCGACGATGTTGGATTGGGCGCTCCTAACGGATGGCATGGTTTTCTTGCGGCGCCACAACAAAGCAAGCAACAGGACTATTAGAGCCACGAAGGTGCCAGCTACTACCATGATGATCACGATCGTCTCATTCCGGGTTAGACTAAGAAACGGATGCCTATCCATCGTTGCCTCCTGCTGCTTTAGTTCTCTAAAGCGTGATAGTGCCTGAATGCGAGTGGCTTATGTTACTGATAAATGAGGCCACAATATATAGAGGAGCACCCCCTCGCCCCCTCGATGTGTCATTGTATTTAGATAGATGACACTGCACACTATACATGAATAAAAAAAAGATAATTTACATCCAAATCCACAAGAGGACCGGGGAAAATGATCTCCACAAGACAGTATTGCCTTCACAACCTGCCCGACTAGGGAAATTGTTTTCGTGGTAGTGTTGTTATTCAGTCTGTTCGCTTGTTCGTCTCAGCCGGGGCTATTTAGCCATGGTACAGTGTTTTTCTCTCACAATAAATCATCTACAAACCAGCACATATTACTATTTTTTTCTCTCGATCGGGTAAACAGTTACAACGACAGCAAAATAATAGAAATAATAGAGATGATTTATTTATAATGAGTTGTACACGATGATATTAAAAAAAAGATACAGGCCGGCCCATGCGTCAGTACCCCTTTTAAGATTGTCACAGCAAAATAGAGATAGCAACCACGGATATGTACTTCGCCAATCAGATAAACTCTGCGCGGGCGCTGACCATGGTACTGGTAGAAGGTGTGAAAGGAGGGCTCGTGTCCCTATCAACACGGGTGGAGGCACCATCACTACGGTCAGGGGCGGATCTACAGGGTGGCTGGGGGGATGGGGGGCTCCAGCCCTGCTATAGCTGGTGCATCAATGGAAATATGGGTAGGGTGAGGGAGAAGAAGGGGTGGAGGAAAGAAGAAAATGGAGAGAGAGGGGAAGAAGAAGAGACCAGCCCCCCTTCAATCCTATTCTGGATCCGCCACTGACTACGGTGATGCACTTGGGCCACCACCGGAACCTCTATGATGGAGACAGAAGGAGGAGTGGCGACGTGGTCATCAGATGTGGTCCATCCGCTCTTGCTGGAGCTGCTGCCTCTAGCGACGATGTTGGATTGGGCACTGCTGACGGATGGCACGGTTTTCTGGTGGCGCCACAACAAAGCAAGCAACAAGACTAGTAGAGCCACGAAGGCGCCAGCTACTACCACGATGATCACGATCGTCTCATTCTGGGTTAGACTAAGAAATGGATGGCTATCCATCGTTGCCTCCCGCTCCTTCGGTTCTCTAAAGCGTGGGAGTGCCTGAATGCGAGTGGCTTATGTTACTGATAAACGATGCCACAATTTATAGAGGAGCTCCCCCTCACCCCCTTGATGCGTCATTGTATTTAGATAGATGACACTGCACGCTGTACATGAATTAAAAAAAGATAATTTAGATGCAAATCCACAAGAGGACTGGCGAAAATGATCTCCACAAGACGGTATTGCCTTCACGACCCGCCCAACTGGGGAAATTGTCTTCGTGGTTGTGTTGTTAATCAGCCTGTTCGCTTATTCGTTTTAGCCGGGGCTTATTAGCCATGGTACAGTGTTTTTCTCTCACAACAAATCAACTACAAACCAGCAGATATTACTATTTTTTCTCTCAATTGGGTAAATAGTTACAACAACAGCAAAATAATAGAAATAATAGAGATGATTTATTTATAATGAGTTGTACACGTTGATATTTTTAAAAAAAGATATGGGCTAGCCCATGCATCAGTACCCCTTTTAAGATTGTTACAGCAAAATAGAGATAGCAACCACGGATATGTACTTAGACCAATCAGATAAACTCTGCGTGGGCGCTGACCATGGTACTAGTAGAAGGTGTGGAAGAAGGGCTCACATCCCTGTCAACGCTGGTGGAAGCACCATCAATGCGGTCAGGGGCGGATCTACGGGGGGACAGGGGGCTCTAGCCTCCCTACTGCTGTTGCATCAATGGAAATATGGGTAGGGTGAGCGAGAAGAAGGGGTGGATGAAAGAAGAAAATGGAGAGAGAGGAAGAAGAAGAGACCAAGCCCCCTTCAATCTTGTTCTGCATCTGCCACTGACTGCGGTGATGCACTTGGGCCACCGCTGGAACCTCTATGATCGTGTCAGAAGGAGGAGTGGCGATGTGGTCATCAGATGTGGTCCATCCGCTTTTGCTGGAGCTGCTGCCTCTAGCGACGATGTTGGATTGGGCACTGCAGACGGATGGCGCCATTTTCTAGCGGTGCCACAACAAAGCAAGCAATAGGACTAGTAGAGCCATGAAGGCGCCAGCTACTACCACGATGATCACGATCGTCTCATTCTGGGTTAGACTAAGAAATGGATGGCTATCCATCGTTGCCTCCCGCTCCTTTAGTTCTCTAAAGCGTGGGAGTGCCTGAATGCGAGTGGATTATGTTACTGATAAACGATGCCACAAAATATAGAGGAGCACCCTATCGCCCCCTCGATGCATCATTGTATTTAGATAGATGACATTGCACACTATACATGAATAAAAAAAGATAATTTACATCCAAATCCATAAGACGACTGGGGAAAATGATCTCCACAAGACAGTATTGCCTTCACAACCCACCCGACTGGGGAAATTGTTTTTGTGGTAGTGTTGTTAATCAGTCTGTTCGCTTGTTCGTTTCAGCCGGAGCTTATTTGCCATGGTACGGTGTTTTTCTCTCACAACAAATCAGCTACAAACCAGCACATATTACTATTTTTTATCTCGATCTGGTAAACAGTTACAACAGCAGCAAAATAATAGAAATAATAGAGATGATTTATTTATAATGAGTTGTACACGTTGATATTTAAAAAAAAGATATAGGCCGGCCCATGCATCAGTACCCCTTTTAAGATTGTCACAGCAAAATAGAGATAGCAACCATGGATATGTACCTAGACCAATCAGATAAACTCTGCGCGGGTGCTGACCATGGTACTGGTAGAAGGTGTGGAAGAAGGGCTCACGTCCCTATCAATGCTGGTGGAAGCACCATCACTACGGTCAGGGGTGGATCTACAGGGGTGCTAGGGGACGGGGGTCCAACCCCCTACAGATGGGGGGGGGGCTCCAGCCCCCCTACAGCTGGTGCTTCAATGGAAATATGGGTAGGGTGAGCGAGAAGAAGAGGTGGATGAAAGAAGAAAATGGAGAGAGAGAGGAAGAAGAGACCAGCCCCCTTCAATCCTGTTCATCATCCGCCACTGACTGCGGTGATGCACTTGGGCCACTGCCGGAACCTCTATGATGGTGTCAGAAGGAGGAGTGGCGACGTGGTCATTGGATGTGGTCCATCCGCTCTTGCGTCTAGCGACGATGTTGGATTGGGCGCTGCTGACGGATGGCGTGGTTTTCTGGCGGAGCCACAACAAAGCAAGCAACAGGACTATTAGAGCCACGAAGGCGCCAGCTACTACCACGATGATCACGATCGTCTCATTCTAGGTTAGACTAAGAAACGGATGGCTATCCATCATTGACTCCCGCTCCTTCAGTTCTCTAAAGCGTGGGAGTGCCTGAATGCGAGTTGCTAATGTTACTGATAAACGATGCCTCAATATATAGAGGAGCACCCCCTTGCCCCCTCGATGTGTCATTGTATTTAGATAGAAGACACTGCATGCTATACATGAAAAGAAAAAAAAAGATAATTTACATGCAAATCCACAAGACTGGAAAAAATGATCTCCACAAGACGGTATTGCCTTCACAACCCGCCCGACTGGAGAAATTGTTTTCGTGGTAGTGTTGTTAATCAGGTTGTTTGCTTGTTCGTTTCAGCCGGGGCTTATTAGCCATGGTACAGTGTTTCTCTCTCACATAAAATCAGATAAAGCCAGCACATATTACTATTTTTTTTCTCTCGATCGGGTAAACAGTTACAACAACAGCAAAATAATAGAAATAATAGAGATGATTTATTTATAATGAGTTGCACATGTTGATATTTAAAAAAAAGATATAGGCCGGCCCATGCATCAGTACCCCTTTTAAGATTGTCACAGCAAAATAGAGATAGGAACCACGGATATGTACTTAGACCAATCAGGTAAACTCTGCGCGGGCGCTGACCTTGGTACTGGTAGAAGGTGTGGAAGAAGGGCTCACGTCCCTGTCAACGCTGGCGGAAGCACCATCACTGCGGTTAGGTGCAGATCTATAGGGGGGCTGGGGGACGGGGGGCCCAGCCCCCCTACAGCTGGGGGGGGGGGCTCCAGCCCCCCTACAGCTGGTGCATCAATGGAAATATGGGTAGGGTGAGCGAGAAGAAGAGGTGGAGGAAAGAAGAAAATGGAGAGAGAGAGGAAGAAGAAGAGACCAGCCCCCCTTCAATCATGTTCTGCATCCGCCACTGACTGCGGTGATGCACTTGGGCCACCGCTGGAACCTCTATGATGGTGTCAGAAGGAGGAGCAGCGACGTGGTCATCGGATGTGGTCCATCCGCTCTTGCTGGAGCTACTACCTCCGACGATGATGTTGGATTGGGCGCTGCTGACGGATAGCGCGGTTTTCTAGCGGCACCACAACAAACAAGCAACAGGCCTAGTAGAGCCACGGAGATGCCAGCTACTACCACGCTGATCACGATCGTCTCATTCCGGGTTAGACTAAGAAACGGATGGCTATCCATCGTTGCCTCCTGCTCCTTCAGTTCTCTAAAGCGTGGGAGTGCCTGAATGTGAGTGTCTTATGTTACTGATAAACGATGCCACAATATATAGAGGAGCACCCCCTCGCCCCCTCGATGCGTCATTGTATTTACGTCCAAATCCACAAGAGGACTCGGGAAAATGATCTCCACAAGATGGTATTGCCTTCACAACCCGCCCGACTGGGGAAATTGTTTTCATGGTAGTGTTGTTAATTAGCATGTTTGCTTGTTCGTTTCAGCCGGGGCTTATTAGCCATGGTACAGTGTTTTTCTCTCACAACAAATCAGCTACAAGCCAGCAGATATTACTATTTTTCTCTCTCGATCGGGTAAACAGTTACAACAATAGCAAAATAATAGAAATAATAGAGGTGATTTATTTATAATGAGTTGTACATGTTGATATTTAAAAAAAAAGATACAGGCCGGCCCATGCATCAGTACCCCTTTTAAGATTGTCACAACAAAATAGAGATAGCAACCATGGATATGTACTTAGACCAATCAGATAAACTCTGCGCAGGCACTGACCATGGTTCTGGTAGAAGGTGTGGATGAAGGGCTCGCGTCCCTGTCAATGCTGGTGGAAGCACCATCACTGTGGTCAGGGTGGATCTATAGGGGGGCTGGGGGATGTGGGGGGCTCTAGCCCCCCTACAGCTGGTGCATCAATGGAAATATGGGTAGGGTGAGCGAGAAGAGGTGGAGGAAATAAGAAAATGGAGAGAGAGAGAGAGGAAGAAGAAGAGACCAGCCCCCCTTCAATCCTGTTCTACATCCACCACTAACTGCGGTGATGCACTTGGGCCACCGCCGGAACCTCTATGATGGTGTCAGAAGGAGGAGTGGCGACGTGGTCATCGGATATGGTCCATCCGCTCTTGCTGGAGCTGCTGCCTCTAGCAACGATGTTGGATTGGGCACTGCTGATGGATGGCACCATTTTCTAGCGGTGCCACAACAAAACAAGCAACAGGACTCGTAGAGCCATGAAGGCGCCAGCTACTACCACGATGATCACGATCGTCTCATTCCGGGTTAGACTAAGAAATGGATGGCTATCCATCGTTGCCTCCCGCTCCTTCAGTTCTCTAAAGCGTGGGAGTAACTGAATGCGAGTGGCTTATGTTATTGATAAACGATGCCACAATATATAGAGGAGCCCCCCCTCACCCCCTCGATGCGTCATTGTATTTAGATAGATGACACTGCATGCTATACATGAATAAAAAAGATAATTTACATCCAAATCCACAAGAGGACTCGGGAAAATGATCTCCACAAGATGGTATTGCCTTCACAACCCGCCCGACTGGGGAAATTGTTTTCATGGTAGTGTTGTTAAGTAGCCTGTTCGCTTGTTTGTTTCAGCCGGGGCTTATTAGCCATGGTACAGTGTTTCTCTCGATAGGGTAAACAGTTACAACAACAGTAAAATAATAGAAATAATAAAGATGATTTATTTATAATGAGTTGTACACATTGATATTTAAAAAAAAGATACAGGCTAGCCCATGCATTAGTACCCCTTTTAAGATTGTCATCACAAAATAGAGATAACAACCACGGATATGTACTTAGAGCAATCAGATAAACTCTACGCGGGCGCTGACCATGGTACTGGTAGAAGGTGTGGAAGAAGGGCTCACGTCCCTATCAACACTGGTGGAAGCACCATCACTACGATCAGGGGCGGATCTACAGGGGGCTGAGGGGACAGGGGGCCTAGACCCCTATAGTTGGGGGGCTCTAGCCCCCCTACAGCTGTTGCATCAATGGAAATATGGGTAGGGTGAGCGAGAAGAAGAGGTGGATGAAAGAAGAAAATGGAGAGAGAGAGGAAGAAGAAGAGACCGGCCCCCCTTCAATCCTGTTCAGCATCTACCACTGACTGCGGTGATGCACTTGGGCCACCGCCGGAACCTCTATGATGGTGTCAGAAGGACGAGTGGCGATGTGGTCATCGGATGTGGTCCATCCGCTCTTGGTGGAGCTGCTGCCTCTGGCGATGATGTTGGATTGGGCGCTGCTGACGGATGGAGAGGTTTTCTGGCGGCACCACAACAAAGCAAGCAACAGGACTAGTAGAGCCATGAAGGCGCCAGCTACTACCACGATGATCACGATCGTCTCATTCTAGGTTAGACTAAGAAACGGATGGCTATCCATCGTTGCCTCCCGCTCCTTCAGTTCGCTAAAGCGTGGGAGTGCCTGAATGCGAGTGGCTTATGTTACTGATAAACGATGCCACAATATATAGAGGAGCACCCCCTTGCCCCCTCGACGCGTCATTGTATTTAGATAGATGACACTGCACGCTATACATGAAAAGAAAAAAAAGATAATTTACATCCAAATCCACAAGAGGACAGGGGAAAATGATCTCCACAAGACGGTATTGCCTTCACAACCCGCCCGACTGGGGAAATTGTTTTCATGGTAGTGTTGTTAATTAGGTTGTTCGCTTGTTCGTTTCAACCGGGGCTTATTAGCCAAGGTACAGTGTTTCTCTCTTAAAACAAAATGAGATAAAGCCAGCACATATTACTAATTTTTTCTCTCGATCGGGTAAACAGTTACAACAACAGCAAAATAATAGAAATAATAGAGGTGATTTATTTATAATGAGTTGTACACGTTGATATTTAAAAAAAAAGATACAGGCCGGCCCATGCATCAGTACCCCTTTTAAGATTGTCACAACAAAATAGAGATAGCAACCACGGATATGTACTTAGACCAATCAGATAAACTCCGCGCGGGCGCTGACCATGGTACTGGTAGAAGGTGTGGATGAAGGGCTCGCGTCCCTGTCAATGCTGGTGGAAGCACCATCACTGTGGTCATGGTGGATCTATAGGGGGGCTGGGGGGACGGGGGGGGGGGGCTCTAGCCCCCTACAGCTGGTGCATCAATGGAAATATGGGTAGGGTGAGCGAGAAGAAGAGGTGGAGGAACGAAGAAAATGGAGAGAGAGAGGAAGAAGAAGAGACCAGCCCCCCTTCAATCCTGTTCTACATCCGCCACTAACTGCGGTGATGCACTTGGGCCACCGCCGGAACCTCTATGATGGTGTCAGAAGGAGTGGCGACGTGGTCATCGGATGTGGTCCATCCGCTCTTGATGGAGCTGCTACCTTTGGCGACGATGTTGGATTGGGAGATGCTGCAGATGGCGCGGTTTTCTGGCGGCGCCACAACAAAGCAAGCAATAGGACTAGTA
This sequence comes from Miscanthus floridulus, assembly GCF_019320115.1. NCBI lineage: Eukaryota > Viridiplantae > Streptophyta > Magnoliopsida > Poales > Poaceae > Miscanthus > Miscanthus floridulus. The sequence continues at coordinate 93,487,967 of NC_089597.1, forward strand.
GAGCCACAAAGGCGCCAGCTACTACCACGATGATCACGATCGTCTCATTCCAGGTTAGACTAAGAAACGTTGCCTCCCGCTCCTTTATTTCTCTAAAGCGTGGGAGTACCTGAATGCGAGTGGCTTATGTTACTGATAAACGATGCCACAATATATAGAGGAGCACCCCCTTGCCCCCTCGATGCGTCATTGTATTTAGATAGATGACACTGCACGCTATACATGAATAAAAAAAGATAATTTACATCCAAATCCACAAGAGGACTGGGGAAAATGATCTCCACAAGACGGTATTGCCTTCACAACCCGCCCAACTGGGGAAATTGTTTTTGTGGTAGTGTTGTAAATCAGGCGGTTCGCTTGTTCGTTTCAGCGGGGGCTTATTAGCCATGGTACAGTGTTTCTCTCGATAGGGTAAACAGTTACAACAATAGCAAAATAATAGAAATAATAGAGATGATTTATTTATAATGAGTTGTACACATTGATATTTTTAAAAAAGATACAGGCCGGCCCATGCATTAGTACCCCTTTTAAGATTGTCACCGTAAAATAGAGATAACAACCACGGATATGTACTTAGACCAATCAGATAAACTCAGCGCGGGCGTTGACCATGGTACTGGTAGAAGGTGTGGAAGAAGGGCTCATGTCCTTGTCAACGCTGGTGGAAGCACCATCACTGCGATCAGGGGCAGATCTACAGGGGGGCTGGGGGACAAGGGCCCTAGACCCCTACAGCTGGGGGGCTCTAGCCCCCCTACAGCTGTTGCATCAATGGAAATATGGGTAGGGTGAGCGAGAAGAAGAGGTGGATGACAGAAGAAAATGGAGAGAGAGGAAGAAGAAGAAGAGACCAGCCCCCTTCAATCCTATTCAGCATATGCAACTCACTGCGGTGATGCACTTGGGCCACCGTCGGAACCTCTATGATAGTGTCAGAAGGAGGAGTGGCGACGTGGTCATTGGATGTGGTCCATCAGCTCTTGCTGGAGCTGCTGCCTCTAGCCACGATGTTGGATTGGGCGCTGCTGACGGATGGCGCGGTTTTCTAGCAGTGCCACAACAAAGCAAGCAACAAGACTAGTAGAGCCACAAAGGCGCCATCTACTACCACGATGATCGCAATCGTCTCATTCCAGGTTAGACTAAGAAAAGGATGGCTATCCATCGTTGCCTCCCGCTCCTTCAGTTCTCTAAAGCGTGGGAGTCCCTAAATGCGAGTGGCTTATGTTACTGATAAACGATGACACAATATATAGAGGAGCACCCCCTCACCCCCTCGATGCGTCATTGTATTTAGATAGATGACACTGCACGCACTACATGAAAAGAAAAAAAAAGATAATTTACATCCAAATCCACAAGAGGACAGGGGAAAATGATCTCCACAACACGGTATTGCCTTCACAACCCGCCCGACTGGGGAAATTGTTTTCGTGGTAGTGTTGTTAATCAGCCTGTTCACTTGTTAGTTTCAGCCGGGGCTTATTAGCCATGGTACAGTATTTTTCTCTCACAACAAATCAGCTACAAGCCAGCAGATATTACTATTTTTTTCTCTCGATCGGGTAAACAGTTACAACAACAGCAAAATAATAGAAATAATAGAGGTGATTTATTTATAATGAATTGTACATGTTGTTATTTAAAAAAAAGATACAGGCAAGGCCATGCATCAGTACCCCTTTTAATATTGTCACAGCAAAATAGAGATAGCAACCAACGATATGTACTTAGACCAATCAGATAAACTCTGCGAGGGCACTGACCATGGTACTGGTAGAAGGTGTGGAAGAAGGGCTCGCATCCATATCAACGCTGGTGGAAGCACCATCACTGTGGTCAGGGGCGGATCTACAGGGGGCTAGGGGGACGGGGGGGGGGGCTCCAGCCCCCTATAGCTGGTGCATCAATGGAAATATGGGTAGGGTGAGTGAGAAGAAGAGGTGGAGGAAAGAAGAAAATGGAGAGAGAGAGGAAGAAGAATAGACCAGCCCCCCTTCAATCCTGTTCTGCATCCACCACTGACTGCGGTGATACACTTGGGCCACTGCCAAAACCTCTATGATGGTGTCAGAAGGAGGAGTGGTGATGTGGTCATCGGATGTGGTCCATCCGCTCTTGCTGGAGTTGCTGCCTCTGGCCACGATGTTGGATTGGGCGCTGCTGACGGATGGCGCAGTTTTCTGGTGGCGCCACAACAAAGCAAGCAATAGGACTAGTAGAGCCATGAAGGCGCTAGCTACTACCACGATGATCATGATTGTCTCATTCTGAGTTTGACTAAGAAACAGATGGCTATCCATCGTTGCCTCCCGCTCCTTCAGTAATCTAAAGCGTGGGAGTGCCTAAATGCGAGTGGCTTATGTTACTAATAAACGATGCCACAATATATAGAGGAGCACCCCCTCGCCCCCTCGATGCGTCATTGTATTTAGATAGATGACACTGCACGCTATACATGAATAAAAAAAGATAATTTACATCCAAATCCATAAGAGGACTCGGGAAAATGATCTCCACAAGACGGTATTGCCTTCACAACCCGCCCGACTGGGGAAATTGTTTTCGTGGTAGTGTTGTTAATCAGCCTGTTCGCTTGTTCGTTTCAGCCGGGGCTTCTTAGCCGTGGTACAGTATTTTTCTCTCACAACAAATCAGCTACAAGCCAGCAGATATTACTATTTTTTTCTCTCGATCGGGTAAACAGTTACAACAATAGCAAAATAATAGAAATAATAGAGGTGATTTATTTATAATGAGTTGTACACGTTGATATTTAAAAAAAGATACAGGCCAGGCCATGCATCAGTACCCCTTTTAATATTGTTACAGCAAAATAGAGATGGCAACCAACGATATGTACTAAGACCAATCAGATAAACTCTGCGCGGGCGCTGACCATGGTACTGGTAGAAGGTGTGGAAGAAGGGCTCGCGTCCCTGTCAACGCGGGTGGAAGCACCATCACTGCGGTCAGGGGCGGATCTACAGGGGGCTGGGGGGATGGGGGGGCACCAGCCCCCCTATAGCTGGTGCATCAATGGAAATATGGGTAGGGTGAGCGAGAAGAAGAGGTGGAGGAAAGAAGAAAATGGAGAGAGAGACAAAGAAGAAGAGACCAGCCCCCCTTCAATCCTGTTCTACATCCGCCACTGACTACGGTGATGCACTTGGGCCACCGCCAGAACCTCTATGATGGTGTCAGAAGGAGTGGCGACGTGGTCATCGGATGTGGTCCATCCGCTCTTGCTAGAGCTGCTGCCTCTGGCGACGATGTTGGATTGGGCGCTGTTGACGGATGGCGTGGTTTTCTGACGGCGCCACAACAAAGCAAGCAATAGGACTAGTAGAGCCACAAAGGCGCCAGCTACTACCACGATGATCACGATCATCTCATTCCTGGTTAGACTAAGAAACGAATGGCTATCCATCGTTGCCTCCTGGTCCTTCAGTTCTCCAAAGCGTTGGAGTGCCTGAATGCGAGTGGCTTATGTTACTGATAAACGATGCCACAATATATAGAGGAGCACCCCCTCGCCCCCCCCCGATGCGTCATTGTATTTAGATAGATGGCACTGCATGCTATACATGAATAAAAAAAGATAATTTACATCCAAATCAACAAGAGGACTGGGGAAATGATCTCCACAAGATGGTATTGCCTTCACAACCCGCCCGGTAGTGTTGTTAATCAGCCTGTTCGCTTGTTCGTTTCAACCGGGGCTTATTAGCCATGGTACAGTGTTTTTCTCTCACAACAAATCAGCTACAAACCAGCAGATATTACTATTTTTTTTCTCTCGATCGGGTAAACTGTTACAACAACAGCAAAATAATAGAAATAATAGAGATGATTTATTTATAATGAGTTGTACACGTTGATATTTTAAAAAAAGATACAGGTCGGCCCATGCATTAGTACCCCTTTTAAGATTTTCATAGCAAAATAGAGATAGCAGCCATGGATATGTACTTAGACCAATTAGAGAAACTCTACGTGGGCGCTGACCATGGTACTAGTAGAAGGTGTGGAAGAAGGGCTCGTGTCCCTGTCAATGTTGGTGGAAGCACCATCACTGCGGTCAGGGGCGGATCTACAGGGAGGCAGGGGGGACGGGGGGCTCCAGCCCCCTATAGCTGGTGCATCAATGGAAACATGGGTAGGGTGAGCGAGAAGAAGAGGTGGAGGAAAGAAGAAAATGGAGAGAGAGAGGAAGAAGAATAGACCAGCCCCCCTTCAATCCTGTTCTGCATCCACCACTGACTACGGTCATACACTTGGGCCACCGCTGAAACCTCTATGATGGTGTCAGAAGGAGGAGTGGCGACATGGTCATCGGATGTGGTCCATCCGCTCTTGCTGGAGCTGCCACCTCTGGCGACGATGTTGGATTGGGGACTGCTGACGGATGGCATGGTTTTCTCATGGCGTCACAACAAAGCAAGCAACAGGACTAGTAGAGCCACGAAGGCGCCAGCTACTACCACGATGATCATGATCGTCTCATTCTGAGTTAGACTAAGAAACGGATGGCTATCCATCGTTGCCTCCTGCTCCTTCAGTTCTCTAAAGCGTGGGAGTGTCTGAGTGGCTTATGTTACTAATAAACGATGCCACAATATATAGAGGAGCACCCCCTCGCCCCCTCGATGCGTCATTGTATTTAGATAGATGACACTGCATGCTATACATGAATTAAAAAAAAGATAATTTACATCCAAATCCACAAGAGGACTGGGGAAAATGAACTCCACGAGACGGTATTGCCTTCACAACCCACCCGACTGGGGAAATTGTTTTCGTGGTAGTGTTGTTAATCAGCCTGTTTGCTTGTTCGTTTTAGCCGGGCCTTATTAGCCATGGTACAGTATTTTTCTCTCACAACAAATCAGCTACAAACCAGCAGATATTACTATTTTTTCTCTCTCGATCGGGTAAACAGTTACAACAACAGCAAAATAATAGAGATGATTTATTTATAATGAGTTGTACACGTCGATATTTTAAAAAAAGATACAGGCCGGCCCATGCATCAGTACCCCTTTTAATATTGTCACAGCAAAATAGAGATAGCAGCCATGGATATGTACTTAGACCAATCAGATAAACTCTGCGCGGGCGCTGACCATGGTACTGGTAGAAGGTGTGGAAGAAGGGCTCGCGTCCCTGTCAACGTTGGTGGAAGCACCTTCACTGCGGTCAGGGGTGGATCTACAGGGGGGCAGGGGGGATGGGGGGCTCCAGCCCCCCTACAGCTGGTGCATCAATGGAAATATGGGTATGGTGAGCGACAAGAAGAGGTGGAGGAAAGAAGAAAATGGAGAGAGAGAGAGAGAGAGGAAGAAGAAGAGACCAGCCCCCCTTCAATCCTGTTCTGCATCCACCACTGACTGCGGTGATGCACTTGGGCCACCGCCGGAACCTCTATGATGGTGTCAGAAGGAGTGGCGACGTGGTCATCGGATGTGGTCCATCTGCTCTTGCTGGAGCTACTGCCGCTGGTGACTATGTTGGATTGGGCGCTGCTGACGGATGGCACGGTTTTCTGGCGGCATCACAACAAAGCAAGCAACAGGACTAGTAGAGCCACGAAGGTGCCAGCTACTACCACGATGATCACGATCGTCTCATTCTAGGTTAGACTAAGAAAGGAATGGCTATCCATCGTTGCCTCCCACTCCTTCAGTTCTCTAAAGCGTGGGAGTGCCTGAATGCGAGTTTCTTATGTTACTAATAAATGATGCCACAATATATAGAGGAGCACCCCCTCGCCTCCTCAATGCATCATTGTATTTAGATAGATGACATTGCACGCTATACATGAATAAAAAAAAGATAATTTACATCCAAATCCATAAGAGGACTGGGGAAAATGATCTCCACAAGACGGTATTGCCTTCACAACCCGCCCGACTGGGGAAATTGTTTTTGTGGTAGTGTTGTTAATCAGCCTGTTCGCTTATTCATTTCAGCCTAGGCTTATTAGCCATGGTACAGTTTTTTCTCTCACAACAAATTAGCTACAAACCAGCAGATATTACTATTTTTTCTCTTGATCGGGTAAACAGTTACAACAACAGCAAAATAATAGAATAATAGAGATGATTTATTTATAATGAGTTGTACATGTCAATATTTTAAAAAAAGATACAGGTCGGCCCATGCATCAGTACCCCTTTCAAGATTGTCACAGCAAAATAGAGATAGCAGCCATGGATATGTACTTAGACCAATCAGATAAACTCTGCGCGGGTGCTGACCATGGTACTGGTAGAAGGTGTGGAAGAAGGGCTCGCGTCCCTGTCAATGTTGGTGGAAGCACCATCACTGCGGTCTGGGGCGGATCTACAGGGGGCAGGGGGGACAGGGGGCTCCTACCCCCCTATAGCTGGGGGGCTCCAGCCCCCCTATAGCAGCAAGCAACAGGACTAGTAGAGCCACGAAGGCACCAGCTACTACCACGATGATCACGATCGTCTCATTCCGGGTTAGACTAAGAAACGGATGGCTATCCATCATTGCCTCCCGCTCCTTCAGTTCTCTAAAGCGTGGGAGTGCCTGAATGCGAGTGGCTTATGTTACTGATAAACGATGCCACAATATATAGAGGAGCACCCCCTGGCCCCCTCGATGCGTCATTGTATTTAGATAGATGACACTGCACGCTATACATGAATTAAAAAATAATAATTTACATCCAAATCCATAAGAGGACTAGGGAAAATGATCTCCACAAGACGGTATTGCCTTCACAACCCGCCCAACTGGGGAAATTGTTTTCGTGGTAGTATCGTTAATCAGCCTATTCGCTTGTTCGTTTCAGCCGGGGCTTATTAGCCATGGTACAATGTTTTTCTCTCACAAGAAATCAGCTACAAACCAGTAGATATTACTATTTTTTCTCTCGATCGGGTAAACAGTTACAACAACAGCAAAATAATAAAAATAATAGAGATGATTTATTTATAATGAGTTGTACATGTTGATATTTAAAAAAAAGATACAGGCCAACCCATGCATCAGTACCCCTTTTAAGATTGTCACAGCAAAATAGAGATAGCAACCACGGATACGTACTTAGACCAATAAGATAAACTCTGCGCGGGCGCTGACCATGGTATTGGTAGAAGGTGTGGAAGAAGGGCTTGTGTCCTTATCAACGCCGGTGGAAGCACCATCACTGCAGTCAGGGGCGGATCTATAGGGGGGCTCCAGCCCCCCTACAGCTGGTGCATCAATGGAAATATGGGTAGGGTGAGCGAGAAGAAGAGGTGGAGGAAAGAAGAAAATGGAGAGAGAGAGGAAGAAGAAGAGACCAGCCCCCCTTCAATCCTGTTCTGCATCCGCCATTGACTGCGGTGATGCCCTTGGGCCACCGCCGGAACCTCTATGATGGTGTTAGAAGGAGGAGTGGCGACGTGGTCATCGGATATGGTCCATCCGCTCTTGTTGGAGCTGTTGCCTCTGGCGACGACGTTGGATTAGGCGCTGATGACGGATGGCACGGTTTTCTGGCGGCGTCACAACAAAGCAAGCAACAGGACTAGTAGAGCCACGAAGGCACCAGCTACTACCATGATGATCACGATCGTCTCATTCCGGGTTAGACTAAGAAACGGATGGCTATCCATCGTTGCCTCACGCTCCTTCAGTTCTCTAAAGCGTGGGAGTGCCTGAATGTGAGTGGCTTATGTTACTGATAAACGATGCCACAATATATAGAGGAGCACCCCCTCGCCCCCTCGATGCGTCATTGTATTTAGATAGATGACACTGCACTCTATACATGAATTAAAAAAAGATAATTTACATCCAAATCCACAAGAGGACCGGGGAAAATGATCTCCACAAGACGGTATTGCCTTCACAACCCGCCCGACTGGGGAAATTGTTTTCATGGTTGTGTTGTTAATCTGCCTATTCGCTTGTTCGTTTTAGCCGAGGCTTATTAGCCATGGTACAGTGTTTTTCTCTCACAACAAATCAGCTACAAACCAGCAGATATTACTATTTTTTTCTCTCGATCGGGTAAACAGTTACAACAATAGCAAAATAATAGAAATAATAGAGATGATTTATTTATAATGAGTTGTACACGTTGATATTTAAAAAAAAAAAGATACAGGCCGGCCCATGCATCAGTACCCCTTTTAAGATTGTCACAGCAAAATAGAGATAGCAACCACGGATACGTACTTAGACCAATAAGATAAACTCTACGCGGGCGCTGACCATGGTACTGGTAGAAGGTGTGGAAGAAGGGCTTGTGTCCCTGTCAACGCTGGTGGAAGCACCATCACTGCGGTCAGGGGTGGATCTATAGGGGGGCTCCAGCCCCCCTACAGCTGGTGCATCAATGGAAATATGGGTAGGGTGAGCGAGAAGAAGAGGTGGAGGAAAGAAGAAAATGGAGAGAGAGGAAGAAGAAGAGACCAGCCCCCCTTCAATCCTGTTTTGCATCCACCACTGACTGTGGTGATGCCCTTGGGCCATCGCCGGAACCTCTATGTTGGTGTTAGAAGGAGTGGCGACGTGGTCATCGGATATGGTCCATCCGCTCTTGTTGGAGCTGTTGCTTCTGGCGACGATGTTGGATTAGGCGCTGCTGACGGATGGCACGGTTTTCTGGCGGCGTCACAACAAAGCAAGCAACAGGACTAGTAGAGCCACGAAGGCACCAACTACTACCACGATGATCACGATCGTCTCATTCCGGGTTAGACTAAGAAACGGATGGCTATCCATCGTTGCCTCCCGCTCCTTCAGTTCTCTAAAGCGTGGGAGTGCCTGAATGCGAGTGGCTTATGTTACTGATAAACGATGCCACAATATATAGAGGAGCACCCCCTCGCCCCCTCGATGCGTCATTGTATTTAGATAGATGACACAGCACGCTATACATGAATTAAAAAATAAGAATTTACATTCAAATCCATAAGAGGACTAGGGAAAATGATCTCCACAAGACAGTATTGCCTTCACAACCCGCCCAACTGGGGAAATTGTTTTCGTGGTAGTATCGTTAATCAGCCTATTCGCTTGTTCGTTTCAGCCGGGGCTTATTAGCCATGGTACAATGTTTTTCTCTCACAACAAATCAGCTACAAACCAGTAGATATTACTATTTTTTCTCTCGATCGGGTAAACAGTTACAACAACAGCAAAATAATAAAAATAATAGAGATGATTTATTTATAATGAGTTGTACATGTTGATATTTAAAAAAAGATACAGGCCAACCCATGCATCAGTACCCCTTTTAAGATTGTCACAGCAAAATAGAGATAGCAACCACGGATACGTACTTAGACCAATAAGATAAACTCTGCGCGGGCGCTGACCATGGTATTGGTAGAAGGTGTGGAATAAGGGCTTGTGTCCTTGTCAACGCTGGTGGAAGCACCATCACTGTAGTCAGGGGCAGATCTATAGGGGGGCTCCAGCCCCCCTACAGCTGGTGCATCAATGGAAATATGGGTAGGGTGAACGATAAGAAGAGGTGGAGGAAAGAAGAAAATGGAGAGAGAGAGGAAGAAGAAAAGACCAGCCCCCCTTCAATCCTGTTTTGCATCCGCCATTGACTGCGGTGATGCCCTTGGGCCACCACCGGAACCTCTATGATGGTGTTAGAAGGAGGAGTGGCGACGTGGTCATCGGATATGGTCCATCCGCTCTTGTTGGAGCTGTTGCCTCTGGCGACGATGTTGGATTAGGCGCTGATGACGGATGGCACGGTTTTCTAGCGGCGTCACAACAAAGCAAGCAACAGGACTAGTAGAGCCACGAAGGCACCAGCTACTACCACGATGATCACGATCGTCTCATTCCGGGTTAGACTAAGAAACGGATGGCTATCCATCGTTGCCTCACGCTCCTTCAGTTCTCTAAAGCGTGGGAGTGCCTGAATGTGAGTGGCTTATGTTACTGATAAACGATGCCACAATATATAGAGGAGCACCCCCTCGCCCCCTCGATGCGTCATTGTATTTAGATAGATGACACTGCACGCTATACATGAATTAAAAAAAAGATAATTTACATCCAAATCCACAAGAGGACCGGGGAAAATGATCTCCACAAGACGGTATTGCCTTCACAACCCGCCCGACTGGGGAAATTGTTTTCATGGTAGTGTTGTTAATCTGCCTATTCGCTTGTTCGTTTCAGCCGGGGCTTATTAGCCATGGTACAGTGTTTTTCTCTCACAACAAATCAGCTACAAACTAGCAGATATTACTATTTTTTTCTCTCGATCGGGTAAACAGTTACAACAATAGCAAAATAATAGAAATAATAGAGATGATTTATTTATAATGAGTTGTACACGTTGATATTTTAAAAAAAAAGATACAGGCCGGCCCATGCATCAGTACCCCTTTTAAGATTGTCACAGCAAAATAGAGATAGCAACCACGGATACGTACTTAGACCAATCAGATAAACTCTGCGCGGGCGCTGACCATGGTACTGGTTGAAGGTGTGGAAGAAGGGCTCGTGTCCCTGTCAACGCTGGTGGAAGCACCATCACTGCGGTCAGGGGCGGATCTACAGGGGGCAGGTGGGACGGGGGGCTCCAGCCCCCCTACAGCTGGTGCATCAATAGAAATATGGGTAGGGTGAGCGAGAAGAAGAGGTGGAGGAAAGAAGAAAATGGAGAGAGAGGAAGAAGAAGAGACTAGCCCCCCTTCAATCATGTTCTACATCTGCCACTGACTGCGGTGATGCCCTTGGGCCACCGCCGGAACCTCTATGATGGTGTCAGAAGGAGGAGTGGCGACGTGGTCATCGGATGTGGTCCATCCGCTCTTGCTGGAGCTGCTGCCTCTGGCGACGATGTTGGATTGGGCGCTGCTGATGGATGGCATGGTTTTCTAGCGGCGTCACAACAAAGCAAGCAACGGGACTAGTAGAGCCACGAAGGCGCCAGCTACTACCACGAAGATCACGATCGTCTCATTCCGGGTTAGACTAAGAAACGGATGGCTATCCATCGTTGCCACCCGCTCCTTTATTTCTCTAAAGCGTGGGAGTGCTTGAATGCGAGTGGCTTATGTTACTGATAAACGATGCCACAATATATAGAGGAGCACCCCCTCGCCCCCTCGATGCGTCATTGTATTTAGATAGATGACACTGCACGCTATACATGAATTAAAAAAAGATAATTTACATCCAAATCCACAAGAGGACTGGGGAAAATTATCTCCACAAGACGGTATTGCCTTCACAACCCGCCCGACTTGGAAAATTGTTTTCGTGGTAGTGTTGTTAATCAGCCTGTTCGCTTGTATGTTTCAGCCGGGGCTTATTAGCTATGGTACATTATTTTTCTCTAACAACAAATCAGCTACAAACTAGCACAAGCGGCTTATCGAACAAGCGAACACTATGAATAGGTTGCCAACATTAACTTAAATAATGGGTATCTCATAACCATTATAAATAATTCATATATCATGTCAATTAAAAAATTGTAACCCTTAGGCACATGGGCATGCTAATTAATTAACAAATAATGCACGAAAACTTATATGTAGCATTCACGGTCCACTTTTTCCATGATCATTGGAAAGATTTTTTTTATTTCTGGTATTGACACACGGCCAAGTTTGCTAGTAATTATAAATACTATGCTTGGTGATCTATCGTTTTTAAGTGGTACAGTATATCATAACAGTACAAGTGAAACAAAATTCGCTATGTTATTTTAGTATTTTTCTGTAATTTGTTATGCATTTCCAAGTTCTGCTGCACTGTAAATATTTTTTTTAAATTCCTAAATATAGATTCGGGGGCTTAAATCCTTTCCTCAAGTAGCATGGTTGTACTCTCTTCGGTTATGCTTACTGGTGAGTGAGCTCAAACACTTTAGAATTAATGTAGAATAACTACAAACCCGGGCATAGAAAATATTAGGTTGTTACCTTCTCCCTAAAATTAGAATCTAAACTAGTCTTTTTATGTGCTGAAAACTTTTGGGCACAGAGAATTCAATGAGTATGTGTCCCCATCTGATCGTCGAGTCTCTCTCGTTCGTCTGTGATCTCACCCTCCTCCAGTCATCGTGTAGCGGTGGCGGTGTGGACAACCAAGACGTACGCCATGATAAATGTTATCAGGCCTTCGCGCAAGATTTTTGACTAGACGTGAAGTTTTTAAAGAGCTCAATTGCCATTCTGAGAAACAGCTGAATACACATGGTCAGGGCCGGGCGATCAGATATGATGCAGAAGTGACGAGCACCATTCGCATCATGAACATACCTAACAGCTACCAGCATGTACGTTAGTTGAATTCAGTCGTGTCCAGAGATTAGCGACTCTTACTTCTTGGATGAATGTAAATCATGTGACTACGAGTATTTTGTCGCATTGCTGAATCGGCTGGGCAGCGTATCATATCCATGCAGCATTTATCCACATAGGCAACGCATCACTGCGCCCTCACGAGAACACGCCGCCCATCGGTTGCACCGTTGCAGTCATCCGCACATGGAAACAGAAACGATGCCCACTGCTCAAGTGCTCATGCTCACTCCAGGTCTAGGCCCAGATAATCTTTTTTCAAATTCTGTCTGGTTTCACATTCTGGCTGCAGCACTGAAAACCCACGTTCTGTCTTTTCAACTTCAGTCACCTAACACGACGTTATACGTAGGAATGGCCATCTGTAGAGCAAAGAACACATGTAACATAAAGAACTACAATTTCCATTCATATTTCCTAGGTCTCGCCATGGACACCATTGTTGTCTCTGCCACACACTGGGAGCACCGTCTGTCACAAATGGCGGTAAATATAAAATTCATACTCAAAAGGATGTACAGGCAACAGCAATAATGGATATTTGGTTGCCAGGCACACTATGTTATTTAGTTTTCCATAGAACTGTACAATTATAGATACCAAGTTAGAGCATGTTTGATCCATGGGGCTAATAGTTAATTGCTACTCCCTACATTCGAAATTGAAAGTCATTCTGACCTTTCTATATACATATCTTTTGTAATGTACATAAACCTACACTAAGTCTATATGCATTGGAAAAACTATGTATGTAAAAATACCGGAATGACTTAAACATTTCTAACATACGGACTAATATTTAGCTAGGATGGATCCAAACAGGTTCAGCTAATAAACTACCTAATTGTTAGGTGGACATCTAGCTAACTCATACAAGCTAATTGTTAGCTGGTTAATTTTACGTAGTGTACCCAAATATGCCCTTCGGTGCCAGTAGATCGCTTGTATTGCTGTATGCTATCAAGATAATCAGCGTGTATGGATGTATAGATAAGTCGTTGTATTATAATACTATACCGAGTATACCACAATGTTGTGTCATCACTAAGATCCAATTTATGCCTGGCCCCCATGACCTACTACTGCATACCAAAAAAAGTTTACATATAGCACCTGGAGTCCAGTGTCAGAGACGCATGGCTACAGTTGAAGGTGTATAGGGACCACTCACTCTATAGCACTGTTCACATATGAACACGTGGCCGTATGCCTCTAGCATCAAGTATGTTAGAAATTAGCCTCCACTATAGCATGCTATCTGTTCATCTCCACAAGTGGAAGCATTGATGGATTATTTCCAGACGAACTTGAAAGATCATGGATGACACCATAAACACGAAATTTGTTAATGAGATTTATTCGAAGCCTATGTCCCAGGGCATGACTACGGGCGGTCCTCCCAGCAACACCGGCAGCTCCAAGGTCCTGACACAACATCATGAGGCCATCTCAAGAGCCTAGTGACTATCTGATCGTGATAACAACTGCAGCGCTCCTCACATATTTATGGTGATAAAAGATTATAGTCCTAGCGTAACCAAACTTGTACATAATATGCGACACTAAGTGATACTGAATGGGACTGTGATACCTAACAAGAAGTGAATAAGGCAAGTAAAACTACTTATCAAAACCTATGCAAGATATATATCTAGCTGTGCATCAGTCTTGCTAAATGTTGCTATCTCAAAACCAAAAGAGTTATGCAACATATGCTACAATCCTATCAACACAGGAAAAACTATCTAAAAATTCTAGAACGATATATAATTTTTGATGAGCAGACTAATAATTAGTTGGCTTGGATCCAAACAGGTGTTGGCAGCCCTTAACTCCAAATTCTGACCGTCAATTCCTGCATGAATGCAAAGGAAGATCAACATACAACATAGTGATAGGGTTTGGCAAGCGCGTTCTCCACTGCCTCCACACGATGATCCTGACCTCAAGACACCAAGGCATCTATCCGAAGGTTCGATAGAACTTCCCAAGCACTAGGTTCGGTCGATCCTTCGCTAGAGGACACTACTACTGTAATTTTAACCGAAGCGGGCAAAAAAGATTAACAGACAAATGATCCGCCTCCGCCAAAAGATCACGGTTAATCCGGCCTTAACGGAGGCGGTTGGCCCAACCACCTCGGTTAATAGATTAATTGAGGCGATTGCCCTAACGCAACCGCCTCGATTAATACTTATTAACCGAGGCGGTCTCTCTAAACCGCCTGTCTCCATTAAACATTTAACCGAGGCGGGTGACTTAAGCCGTCCGCCTTCGTTAAACTATTAACGGAGGCGGCTGTTATTATTTGCCCACCTCCATTAATTATTTTGCAAATTAAAAAAATACTTTTTCGAATTCAATTCAATTCGAATTTGAATTTCAAAACACAGATAAAACAGAAAATATGCATATAGAGGACAAACATATATTACATATTCATTCATGTGTCGTCCTTATCATTCGACGAACCACATTAAGTTTTAAACATTACATGCATGTCGTCATTATCTTACCACAAACATAATCACATTCATACATATCAAACTAAGGATCAAAAGAGGTCCACCAACTTGTAATCCGTCATGTCTATCATGGTTCTCCAGTTTATGATCTTCTTGTACTTCTCCTCCATTGCCATCTCGCTCTCCTTGTTGAAGAACGTTCTCCCAACATGCATGCATTCGTCCATGACAAATTTACATATGTCCGCTACTATTTGAGTGATGTTCTTATCGTCGACCTTTTCCTTTTGCCACCATTCTTGTGATTTCTTGAGCTGCCGCTAGCTATGGCTGAAATTGCCGCACGCCCTTAGGTACTCGCCAGAGTAGTATCCACATAATATGCTTGCAGGAGGTTGTTTGGCATACTGCACAATATATATAATACACAATCATTAGAACATATGGAGAGCATGCATGATGTATCATGACATACGACTTTTGATACGTACCGGGAATTGTCGCCTTAGTTTCAGTTTTGTGCCATTCTTCTTCTTCTTCTTCTTCTTCTTCTTCTTCTTCTTCTTCTAATATCTTCGATCATATTACTCGGGGTCTTGCACATACTTCTTGTAAGCACTATATGAAAACCACTAGTGTCAACAAGAAATTTAACATGTACATTAAGTGTATAAAAGAATAAGTACCGTCACTTACTATCGCAATATGCTTTAAAAATCCTTGTACCCTTCTTTGTTTGTCACCCTCAAGGAGTCGAATATACAGGCCCTTCCATCCTGAGCACAGATTATAAATACAATCCAGTGGCCCATGATGACCAAGCTGCACCATTCAAAGTACGAATTTCAAGTCTTAAATTAAATATGAAAAGTGGTGATCCCAGTAGTAAGTAATATGTTGCAAGTATCCTTTTGACTTACCCGAGCTGGTGGGCTGCAAGGACACACCCATTTCCCTTGACCTTTTTCATGGCTCTGTAGATGTACATTTCCGCGTTATACTTCAAGTCTCCACGCATTATTATCCGGGCTTGCACTCTCTCCATTGGGCTGAACTTCACCAACCTATGATGAGTGTCTGGTACATCGTAGCCCGCGATGACCCTCTAGGTAATACGCATCGGAGATAGGTAAATAATATCTCTGCCCAGTTCCTTGCATACATAGGACTACATCCTGTAACCTTATAATTGATCACTGAGCCTGAGAAGACAGTTTACCATCAAATGATCAGCAATTTATGTTTGTTCTTTGCCTATTAGAACATTTGGCTGGAACTGGAAGCACCTAACCGTTGCACGCTATGCCATTCCCAATTTCACAAGATCACAACCTCAAAACTCAAACATAACCTGAAATATCGCAGACTCCACTGGCACCTAAAATGGAAATCATAGAATTTACATAAAAAAAGTGATGGTAAATTCTTTCCCAAAATTCAAGAAAAATAGCATAAGATTAATTAATTTGTAAAGGTGAATTAGGCATACTTGTTTCTTAGATGATTGTCAGTGTACTTCTTACTTTTCCTCCAGTATACTTATTGAGTCTAAGCACTCTTGATGGTAATTTTTTTTTCGTTGTGCATAGAAAGGGAATTTGTTAACCAATAAATATAAAACCTGAGTGCTGTAATGTTCAAACAAAAAACATGTTTCAGAATGCAAAATCTGCATGTGTCAACATATGCTTGCATGACATATCAAGATACACGTGCGGCACGCACGTGCCTAGAAAACATCTATCGTTTTTATTTGCCATTTTCTAGCTTGCTTGCAGTTATCATCTTATCCTAGTATTTCCACGTTTATTTGAAACCAACATTTTTTGATCATTTGGAACTATGTTGAAGTGCCAGTGGAGCGCCAGTTCTACTGTCCTTGCCGTTATTGTATATTTGCTCCTGTAATATGAAGAAATACAACTTCGAATAAGAATTATTCATATAAACATAAGCCAACCAAAATGTCATTTGGCTACACATTTACAATTGTTAAGAGCAAATCGAAGGCAATATTTTGTTATCCCAATAGAAAATTAAAATTCTTGCCAAAATTCTATTCTCAAAATTGTGCTTAGTGGGGACTCCCTGGTCCTTTTCAGCCCTGAACCTAATGAAATCAAATTTTTTCTAGTCAAAAAAGGGAAGCACCTTGAAGATAGTGAACATTAAGCGTGCACCTTGAATATTAGTAAAAAAACAGTTTTGCCTTCTATTTCTTTTTGTTTCAAAGAAGCTCACCTCTTTGAAGAAGTCATGCGGTAGAGCGACCATGATGTCGGCACCGTCTCTTGTGTTCTTCTCGCAACCGCAGGCACCATGATGCGCCATTCTTTCAAACATTTCAATAGCATTGTTAACCTGGGATAAAAAGGGGAGCAAAATTGGCTTCCCGAAAGTGATAAATCAAATAATGTTTAACTACTTGGCGTTTAGAAATTTATCAGGTGAAGAATCATAGGAAAGAGCATAGCATTACAAATGAATCACATGTGGGATTTGAATCATAAAACACAAAATAAGAATTGTCATATGCGTTTGTCAATCATTATTATTGACTGTTGTAAAGCTACTGTTATAACTGTAATAGACAACCAGGTTAATCAAAGAAACTAAATGTTTACTTGCTACCTTAAAAGTTTTAGCAATGTGCAGGAACAACGAAATTCCCTCCACCCATCATAGCTACTCTTCTTTCAAATTCTCTCTGGTTTCAATGAGCACCGTTTTCTAGTTATCAAAAAAATGAGCACCATTTTTTGTGAGCTTAATAAGGAGAGAAATTTTGCCTTTAAATTGCACTGCAAATGAAGAAGAAAATTGAAAAAATTACTATAATATCTAAAAACAAACAGGTCCAACTCCAATCACCTGAGCACCCACTCAAACAACAGGCTAGATACAATTTTTTGCCAGAGACACAGGAAAGATCTTTACTTTACAGAAGAAGAATTGAAAAAATAACTATAATATTGGAAAACAAACAGGTCCCACTCCAATAACCTCAGCAACCATTCAAAAAATATTTTGCCACAGACATAGGAAAGCTCTTTCCTTTTCAGTAAATAATGTAATTTTGCGGCATCTAGAAGAAAACTAATGAGTGGCCATGCAGCATAGAATAAAGCTCCAGTCCTTGCTGCTAATTTTTATTGCCCTTTCTAGAAATGTTATGCCTAGTCCATAATTTGCTAAAATAATGTGTGCATCATATTGATATGACAAAATAAGGAAAAAATAGTAGTGGTTTACCTCTCAGACGGGTGACACAAGAATCCTACTGGTCCAGATGCTGACAACTTTCTGATAAATATTTCTTGCTTCATGCCTCCTCCATAACTATTTGCATCTGCGTAACTGTAGCATATCTCAAGATATGGATAGATGGTATTCTGTTGGTATGCCTCCAACAGAGCTGCTGTTTTGAAACCATAATCAAAATTATCAAATATCAACGAAGAACAAATGTGCTTGCATGCGAGTGCCTGGCCGCGATGATGCAGCCAGCAGCCGCCTGCGCCTGCGGTCTGCCACACACGCCAGCACGGTGCTGCACTACCGCCTGCCGGTGGCCACCAAAGATCCGTGATCGCACCGGGAACACCGAGAGCCTGGTTTCCCGATCGCCGTAGCATCATATGTTTATAAGGAGTATGAAACCATACATGTTTATAGGGAGTATGAGTACATACATGTTGACTCTAGGAGCACGTATATATTAGACATTAGTATGAGTACCAGAGTACGTACACGGTACACATACTCAGAGGTGCATTGATACATATACAATACAAGGTTATATAGCTGGTATATATGGCGGCAGAGTATGAACACATGCTCTATCTAGGAGAGTATGTGCATATACTCAAAAAAATATATTAGTATTTACGGTCGGCCAGTATATGACAAGAAGCTAATAGTATTTAGTGAACATTTAAATTAAAGTAGGCCATTTTGCTTGCTAGCATTGTAGAGACATCCACGAACCACTCCTGATGGTGACCAGAAATCATGTAATATGCAGCACGTACACCATGAAAACAGATGGTGAGACCAACACCTGGAACGTGTAATACCATTAATATAAGCAACTTAGCATTAAGGTATATGTATTTTTGCATGTATATTAGGAATACGCTTCATATATTAATTCATATCTAAAAATTCGTGCAGTAGTCACGCATGCAAACAGACAATACAGCGCCAGGTACTGTACCTGAACATTGATGAACACGAATAGAGTCTGGTAATGAATACAAAAGCATCGATGCATCTTTTCGCTGGTCCAGCATCAGATGTGAGCAGATGCATGCCTCCGGCTCCGAGTCAAAGGATTTAATTGGTAGAAGGAGTAATCACATATGCCAACTTAGATCCATATTCATAGGCATCGGATAAACCTTCTCTCGATCTGCATCCTGCAAGGAGACGGGATAAATAAATCGATCCAATAGGAAGATTTGGGAGTGTCTCAACCATACCTGGATTCTGCGGCCCTGCTCGACGGATCCGGTGGACGTGGGCTCCGACGAGACCTGGTCTGGGCGAGGCGGCGCACCTCCGTCCGCACGGGCTGGGATGCGCGCATCGTTGATGGTGAAGAAGGTACTGAAGGACGCGACCCTCTTGTCCCTGACAGCGGTGGCGTTGCCGTTGGCCTTGCTGCCGTGAGCCGGCGGGTACGCGCGGTGGAGGAGCAGCTGCTTGACATCATGGGGTCGCCAGGAAGAAGATCGCAGTGGTCATATTGGCGAGCGAGAGACAAAGACGAAGGGCGCGCGGCGGCACGTGAGTCGTGGCTCCATCCTGCGGCGTGCCTTCATCCCCGCTGGGTGCGGCACCACGCGTGGCTCAGTGGCCGGCATGGCAACAGGGTTGGATGGAGGCGGCCGCGGCGGCGTGTAGGAGGAGAGGGGGCAACCAGATTCGCGAGCGGAACGAGTTGAACGGAGGAGGCGCATTTGGGAATTAGGGATCGGGAGGTGGGAGAGGAGGGATCGCACCTCTGAGACGGACGCCCGCTCGAGTTCGCCGATGGGCAAAAGGCCAAGGCGGCGTCTGCGTCCCGGCGATTCGGGAGGTGCGCGGGGGGAGAGGCAGAGGGCTGGTTGTGGGTACGCGCGGGCAAGAGAGAGGTACAGGCGGCGGGTAGGCTTCCGCGCGCGTAAGAAAAAACGGATTGGAGGGGGAGATCGGCAACAGGAAAGTGTGTTTTGTCACATAAATATCGTCCTTTTCGTCTTGGGTCCACCTGTCAGGTCTATATCAAGCGTTGGATGTAAAGTTGAAACACATCCGACGGTGGAGGCCTTAAGTGGGTAAGATGTTTGTAGGTGATAGGTATTTTTCAATTCCTTCGCTTCTCCATAGTCCAATTTGCGAAATAAGAAGGCCAAGCTCGCCACGCCGATAGCCACTCGAGTGCCTTCTGCGATTTTTACGGCCATACTAAAAACTTCTGGGCGAATGTAATGCCCAGCCCTGACGGGAATACAGTAAGTACAAAGCCAAGCTGCTACGAAGGCGGCACGGTAGAGCACCGGCGAATATGTAACGATGAAAGGAAGTCTTTGCTTGCCCAAAACAGCAGCAGGACGGCCATCTCGAACTTCAACTCGGAAGCCTACTTCCTGGAGTAGAGGAATAGAGGATCGGCTGGATCGGCGAAACCATCCGGCGGGGAAACTTTGAAAGAATTAGCTCGGTCGTTGAGAAAGTGGTCCACCCAGGTGGAAATAGTCACCAAGCCTGGTCCTGGCTTCATGCATGTCCACAGGGCATAGGCTTAGTAAACGGCATAGAGAGATTCAACATGGCCACGCATAGCTGGCTCAAGTGGGATGAATTCTTCATACAGGCGACCGACGATTGGTATACCCATTGCATCAGAAATCGTGTGCAGAGGAAAGCCTATCTCGCCCTGCTGGCTGGACAGCAAGGTATGTTCATCAATATTCCAGTATGTCAAAAAGGCAGCCACCAAGGAGGGATCAACTTCACATTGATAAATTGATGCTAAAACTCCACGGAAAATGCCAGTTTTCTGTAAGATCTCACGATCTTCTTTGTTCACCAGCATCATTGAAGCCCATATCAATATTTTCTTGCTCATTTGGACACTGAGCCGGAGTTGTGGAGGGTGCTCGTGCGTCCACTTTGAAGAAGGTGACCTGATAAATTTCTGCGCCAACGTTGCAGTGCGGTCAGGAAGGTCCTTGTAGGTCACAGGGCCATCCATTACTGGACACACAATAGACACTGTGGCGCAATAGACACTGTTCCCTTGGTCTTTTGGGTATGCCGAGGGGAACTTCGTAAAGAGAAGTTGTCAAATCTTTGCCTGGAGTTGGGACTCGGCACCTGGACCTGTATTTTTCTTCCCTCTTAATGACTTCGGTTGCTGGTTCAAGGATCAGTTGTTGGCCCCGACCAAGCTTCAAATATGCTGCAATTTTTGTTATGGACTGATTCAGGTCTTCTTTGCTAGTAGTGGAAACTTCGCTGCCCGAAGGTTGAGTTTTAGGATCTGCATCTTTGAAAAAATCTAATTCTTGGCGCCAAAAGAATACCTCCCCTGGGCCCTGGCCTCTCTTTCGGTGCATAGTCAGCGAACCCACTGTACAGCGTATAGGGTGTGGGATCCACAAGATGGCCATCCTGGAAATGAAAAAGGAAAAGGCGGGAGGTTCACGTAAGCATTATACTAATGGCAAGTACTATATACGAGCTATTTGCATGTGCGTAATGTACCTGTTAAGAAGCATTGGCTGCAGCATTAGACTGCGGTGCCCTGAACACTGGCTTTCGATACTGTCGACGGGGACGGGTCAGCGGAGAATTACTAGAGCGATCTTTGCTGCGACCTGGAGCCTCCTCTGAATTCCTGGTGTTACGAGTCTCCTTTGCTGAGCGGCCCATCCTTACATGGCAAATCAAATAAAGAAAACGGTGTGTAACAACAAGAGAAAATAAGCATACATACTGAACAAATTTCGTTGTTGCAGCACACCGTAATTCAAATAGAAAGCTAGTATGATCAGCCCTCATCTCGTTGGGATAGACTAGTACCTGGCAGGCTTCACTATGTAGAAACATCACATCACAGATGAGTCTTTAGAGACGTCACAGACGCGCTTCAGCGCGTCTCTAATAACGCGCATGTGTAATAAGCATATAGTATAGACACGCGTTACCAACAAGTGTCTGTAATACAGGAACACGCGTCTGTGATTGGTTATAAGACAGACTGGTATAGTCAACACGCGTCTGTGATGGCCCCTCACAGACGCGCTTAGCCAACACGCGTATGTGATGGCCCTTAGCACAGACGCGCATAACTAATACGCGTCTGTGATAAGGATTTACTAAAACAAAAAAAAAAAAGAAAATCTCTAGTGCCACGGTCTTAGATATACCATACATGACACATCAAACTATATACGTAGTAGTCAATTGCTAATCAGCAATTTCATATACATGAAGTAAGATCTGACTAAAGTATTTTACATTAGCTCATAGCTGACAGGGAATCAGTGTACAGTATGCATTTAAATAAACAAGAAACACAACCAAAACGAGCTCTACTAAAGATCTTACTAAAGTACCAAAAGGAAGTTCCACTAAAGTAGTTGGCTTAGCTCTTAACCCATATCGGTTGCATTGCTCATTCAAAGATTTCACAAGCTCCTCAAGGTCTTACGGTATCTTATTAGCCCGCTCCTATAAACAGAGGACAAAGGAGATCAAGATAGTGAATATGTAACACTTAAAGGGCAATTTTGCCATTGATAAGACAAATATAATTCCCAGCAAATAGAAAACATGGATCCAACAATATGAGAAACAATAAGTCAACTCAATGTGATGCTAGGAAAGAGAAAAATGTTAGGAAGGAAGCCACCAGCAGCTTACACACAAGTAAAGGCTAAAGGAAAAGCGGTGGCTTCTTCTACCTAACAGTGTCTTGGTCATCCCCAATCTAGCATCATGTTGCAATGCTTTTTTCAGACCAATGCATTAAAAAGGACAGTTTATGTGATATAATTTCCTTGGGAGTGCAGTTAACTTTGCAAGATATAGTCGAGAATAGTAAGCATCATGGAACATTTCTGTACTTTCATCTTAACTGTATAGCTGTATTTTCCAGAAATTTCAATTTAGTTTCCCCTTTGAACAAATCAAGTATATCTGTATTTTCCAAATCTCAACACTACATAAGGATACTTACACTCGGCATTAGAAAGCAGTTTTACATGCAACAAGAGTTCTCCATTAATTCTAGTGCGTTTGACATAACTCTCCAATTAGTGCTTCAGTAATGTGTTTGACATAAAAATTTTACATGTAAGGATTCATGCTCTTTGTCCTCCATATCACCTAATTTTATTCTATTGTGGCTACAACTATTTATAGTCATGAACCAAATATTCTGCTCTCAGGAACCAAACATTCAGTAGTCCGGAACCAAGCATTCTGTTATGCTAAAACTGTAATTAGTTAAAAGACTGACAAGAAAGAGTGATATCTTACCATGGCAATGAATTATGTTGCCTGTCAGGTGGAGTTCCTGTAGAACCTTTGGCATAGTGTTCCTCAGGTAGGCCAACTGCGTTTTAAATGTTCTACTGCAAAAGGGAGTGCATCTGCTGGTCAAATCAGGGCACTGAATAATTTTAGAAGTAATACATTTGCTGGTCAAATAGGTAGCTAGCAATTTAGAGCTAGAGCAATCTGAACAGACGCGCGTTGTTCATCCGGCGTCTGTAGGGGATTGGTTTATACTTTACTATGGTAGCTCTGCAATGTGATGGAGGAAGAACACATGTTTCAGGTTTGGTTCCAGGAGGCACACCGGCTCCACCTAAAAAAGAAGTCATCATCAGAAAAAAAAATCAGAAGGCCTAAATACCCAAAAATTGGAGTCATGAGATAAAAACTGCATCTACATACTGCAGGTTTCACATGTTACAGATGTTTCAAAGAAATATGCAAGGGCCAAAATTGACAAAATTCCAAATTCTTTAAACAGGATCAAAGAAATGCATGGTCAGGTCCACACTAGCTCACTTGATGTTGCACAAGTATCTGAATGTCATAATACAAAAAACTGCAGTCTAAAAACCATTTATCTGTAAGGCCCTACGAGTACCAGTCCCCCAACACTCTAATATTCTGAGAAGTTTGTGCATCCCAGAATCTAAACTGCAAGAAAATAGAGGCCAAAGTCTGCACATTACCGTTGCTATAATTGCAGCATAATCTAAAATAGAGGCCATAGTAGTGGGCTTTCAGTAAGTAACATATCTTCATTTACAGGGTTAGCTCAGTAGTGCTCAGCAGAACCCAGATATAAAACACGCCTAGGAGTATTATGTCAGGATACACAAGTGGTTGACATGTTATATTTGACAAATTATAAGCAGAAGGCAAGGCTTTGTTAGACATAATCTGCTGCTCCCCCATTTCTCCTTGCTCAGAGACTGGTCGGCTCGGCCGACCACTCCCTGTTGGGAGTTGGGGACTGATCGGCTCTGCCGACCAGTTCTTTCCTGTAACTGTAGCATAGTACAGTAGGGACAGTAGTTGGTAGCTATTACATCAGCCATGTCTTGGTAGTAGGCTGAGGTAAGCTTTGTACTGCTAGGAGTAGTTGGTGTACTCTGTACCTTAGGAGTAGGTAGTTGGTATACCCTGTACCTTAGGAGTAGGTAGTTGGTGTACTATTGTACTCAGGAGTAGATAGTTGGCCAACAACAATGTACCTGGTAGAGGTACAGCTAGAGTTGTATATATTCCATCCAAAGGGCAATGGAATACTCAGTTCAGTTGCCACACTCAGACTACAGAGCTCTGGTTCAGAGCTATAGCGTAGAGCTCTGGCCAACGCTAGTGCTTGTGTAGTGTGTGTAGTGTGAGAGCTGTTCTCAATATCTTCTTCTACCTCTAGCCATAGTGAGTGAGTGTGCCGGTCGGTAAGCTAGCTGCTTACTGGCGCTGGGCAGCCGAGGGACTTAACAAGTGGTACCGGAGCCGTACAAGCGCCGTTCCCGGACTAACCGCTGGTGATGACGGACGGTTTGGAGATGGACGACAGCAGCGGCGCTACTGTGGTTGCCCAGCACGATAGGAGGTCATCGTGCACATGGTGCGGGAGGTCAGCCGCACTAGTTGGCCGACGCTGACTCACACAAACTATGGCGAGTGGGCGGTGACCATGAAGGTCAAGCTCAGAGCCCGACGGCTC
Organism: Miscanthus floridulus; assembly: GCF_019320115.1. Classification (NCBI taxonomy): domain Eukaryota; kingdom Viridiplantae; phylum Streptophyta; class Magnoliopsida; order Poales; family Poaceae; genus Miscanthus; species Miscanthus floridulus. Next base: position 93,512,986 of record NC_089597.1, read on the forward strand.
TAGAATGCTGTTGATAAGGGCACCGACAACGAAGAAGACGACATGTCAGCGTTGGAGGCTATCCTCGCTGCTGTGCCACCTGGAGTATAGGGAGCCATTAGGGGGCGAAGAGCTCTGCTAAGGAGGCATGAGAGGCCATTGCGGCTGATGCGCGTCGGTTCCGACCACGCAAAGAAGGCCACGGCCCAGCTGCTGAAGTAGGAGTACGCCAACCTCAAGTTCAAGGATGGTGAATCGATGAAGGACTTCTCCCTCCACCTACAGACTGCTCATCAGCAAGCTGAGGAGCCACGGTTCCACCATCGACGAAGAAGAGGCGGTCTCCAAGTGCCTCCACTTTGTACCGGTGAAGTACATCCAGATCGCTCTCTCCATAGAGACGATGCTGGACCTGTCCACCCTCACCATTGAGGATATGACTGGTCAGTTACGGGCAGTAGACGAGCGCCTGGAGCAGGCGACAAAACAATGAGACAGCGGCAAGCTACTGCTGATAGATGAGTGGGCTACCCGGATGAAGGAGAAGAAGTCCGAGGAAGCCTCTTCCAGCTGTGGTAGCGATGGCAAGCGCCGTGGCAAGGCTTCTTTGGAGAAGAAGAAGAAGGTCGACCCCAACGCCTATCGGCGCTGTGGAAAGATGGGCCAATAGGCAAAGGAGTGCCCAAATCGTAAGCAGGAGAAGAAGGCTAAGGCTCATCTGGCGTAGTTTGCTGCTGATGATGAGGCCACTCTCTTGATGGCGACGTTCTGTGCACTGCACGACGTTGAGGCCAAGGATAAGGGAGAGGTGGGGGCGGTGGAAGGGCCTAGGAAGGCTCTGAAGGCTGTCAACCTCGATGAACCGCGCACCCAAGTCCACCTTAGATGTGTGGGCGGCGAGCTGGAGCAGCAGTTGTACCTGGACTCCGGCGCCAGCAACCACATGATGGGCTCCAAGGAAGCCTTCTCCGAGCTCGACGTTAATGTGACCGGCACGGTGAAGTTCGGTGATGGCTCAAGGATGGTGATCCGAGGGTATGACACCATCATCTTTAGGTGCTAGAACGGCGAGCACCACGAGCTAACGAAAGTATATTACACCCCATAGCTACGTTCAAGAATCATCAGCATTGGCCAGCTAGATGAGCGCGATAGTGAGGTACTAATCAAGGACGGCGTCCTCAGGATCAGGGACCGGGAGTAGCGGCTTCTTGCCAAGGTGAAGAGGCCCTAGAACCAGCTATACCTGCTCGACCTGAAGGTGGAACAACCCATCTACTTGGCTGCATGGCACACAGAGGAGCCGTGGCTGTTGCATGCCTGGTATGGACATCTCAACTTTGATGCTCTTGGTCGGCTGGAGAAGATGGTTATTGGGCTGCCTCACATCGAGCATGTAGGCGAGCTGTGTAATAGCTGCCTGGCTAGGAAGCAAAGAAGGCTACCATTCCCAAAGACAGCAAAGTACCGTGTGATAGAGGCCCTCGAGCTGGTCCACGGTGACCTCTGTGAGCCAATCATGCCTGGCGACGCCCGGCGGGCGCATGTACTTCATCTTGCAGGTGGATGATTGTAGCCTGTACATGTGGCTACAGCTTTTGACTAGCAAGACCGAGGCAAGGGAAGCGGTCAAGAAGTTCAAGGCGCGCGCGGAGGTGGAGAGCGGTAAGAAGCTGCGGTAGCGAATTCACTTCGTTGGAATTCGCTGCGTACTGCACGGATCAGGGCGTGATGCAACACCACACCACGCCATACTCGCCATAGCAAAATGGCGTGGTGGAGTGGCGGAACCAGACGGTGGTCGGCATGGCTCAATCCATGATGAAAGCCAAAGGCTTACCGACAAAGTTCTAGGGAGAGGCAATGACCACAGTGGTATTCATCCTCAACCGCGCACCCACCAAGGCCCTGAAGGGCAAGACGCCGTTCAAGGCTTAGCATGGATGCAAGCCGAATGTGTCCTTCCTCAAGTCATTTGGCTGCATCGGCCATGTGAAGAACACCAAGCCTCACCTCAGTAAGCTAGAAGACAGGAGCACGCTAATGGTGCTCCTGGGCTACGAGGAGGGCACCAAGGCGTATCGGCTCTATGATCCCAAGAGAGGCAAGGTGGTAATCTCTAGGGATGTGGTGTTCGATGAGATGGCGGCCTGGGACTAGGACAGTCTGAGCACAGGGCAAGCTGGCGGCTTCATCAGCACCTTCATTATCGAGCGCTTGGTCATCCACGGTGCTGGAGATGCTGGAGAGGAGATGCCGACCACTCTAGCAACAGAGCCAAGCATTCCTAGGGTGGTGCCAAGCACTCCGGGAGGGTGTCAAGCACACCTGGGGCGCTGCTGAGCCCTCCTGAGGGGGCACCGAGCACTTCAGCAGCAGTGCTGAGCACTCCAGGAGTTGTGCTAACCACTCTAGCAGTGGATCCGACCACTCCGGCAGTGGTGCCGAGTGGTCCGGCAGCAATGCCGACCACTCCGGCAGAACAGGGAGGCCAAGGACCTCCAATCGAGTTCATCTCCCCTCCGAGTGACATCAACGTGTTCGTGGATGCTTTCCATGACAGCGAGGAGGTCTGGTTCCGCAGGCTGGACAACATCGTCGGCAACATAGGGACCACAGGCCTGGAGAGTCGGCGGATCGACGATCTAGAGCTGCTCCTTGTTAGTGCCGAGGAGCCACCGACGTTCGTAAAAGCTGAACGCGACACCAATTGGCGATGGGCGATGTTGGAAGAGATGAAGGCCATTGAGGACAATGGCACATGGGAGCTGGTAGATCCACCGGTGGGCTGCAAGCCGATTAGCTTGAAGTGGGTCTACAAGGTGAAGCAGGACGAGTGTGGCGCCATTGTCAAGTTCAAGGCTCGGCTCGTCGCCCGTGGCTTCATGCAGCGTGAGGGCATCGACTTCAAGGAAGTCTTTGCTTCGGTGGTGCGAATGTAGTCCGTTCACTTGCTGTTGGCCATGGCAGCAGCAAAGGACTGGTGCGTCCACCACCTCGACATCAAGTCTACATTCCTCAATGGCGAGCTCGCGGAGACGGTCTTCGTCAAGCAAGCTCCGGGCTTCGCCGTCAAGGGCGCTGAGCACAAGGTGCTCAAGCTATGCAAGGCGCTCTATGGGCTGCGGCAGGCCCCTCGAGCGTGGAACGCCAAGCTCGACGCCACCTTGGGCGAGCTTGGGTTCACTCGTTGCGCTACAGAGCACGCGCTCTACACACGGCGATGGGGGAAGGAGGAGCTCGTCGTCGACGTGTACATGGATGACTTAATCATCACCGGAGCACGAGCAGAGGACATCAAAGGTTCCAAGCATGAGACGGTGGCTCCTTTCAAGATGAGCGATCTTGGCGTGCTCTCCTACTACCTTGGCATCGAGGTGAGGCAGGGGAAGCAGAGCATCTCCCTGGGCTAGCGCGCCTATGTGGAGAAGCTGCTGGAGCGGAGCGGCATGGCGGGGTGCAAGCCGTGCGCAACTCCGATGGAAGAGCGGCTGAAGCTGTCCAAGCACAATACGACGGCGAAGGTAGATGCGATGCGCTACCAGAACATCATCGATGGGCTGCGCTACCTCACGCATACTCGGCTAGACATCATGTTCGCTGTCGGGTACGTCAGCCGTTTCATGGAGGACCTGCGCAAAGATCACTGGTCGACAGTGAAAAGGTTGCTGCACTACATTAAGGGGATGCTCGATCAAGCGATCATCTTCCCCAAGAGTGGCAGCAAGGGTGGGTTGTAGCTCATGGTCTTCAGTGAGGCACCCCAAGGCAAAGGTAGGTGAGCCAGAGCTCACTATCTTCAGCGATGCAGACATGACGAGCGACATTAATGGGCGATGGAGCACCTTCGGCGTGCTCGTCTTCCTTGGAGCATCCCCCATTGCTTGGCAGTCGTTGAAGCAAAAGATCGTGGCGCTGTTGATGTGTGAGGCGGAGTACGTCGCAGTGGCCATGGTGGTGTGCCAGGCTGTCTGGCTACACTGGCTACTAGGCGAGCTGACCGGTGAGGAAGCTCACCCGCTAGCTTTGATGGTGGACAACCAGCCCGCCATCGCCCTCTCCAAGAACCCCATCCTCCACAACCGGAGCAAACACATCGATATCAAGTTCCACTTCCTCCGGGACTGCATCGATGGAGGGCAGATTGTCATCGAGTTTATCGAGACTGGCAAATAGCTCGCTGACATCCTCACCAAGTCACTCAGACGCCTACGGTTTATGGAGCTGAGGAAGATGATTGGCATGAATGAGGTCAAGGCATTGGGCTAGCAGCAGGATTAGGGGAAGAATTGTTAGACATAATCTGCTACTCCCCCATTTCTCCTTGCTCGGAGACTGGTCGGCTCAGCCGACCACTCCCTGTTGGGAGTTGGGGACTGATCAGCTCTGCCGACCAGTTCCTGTAACTGTAGCATAGTATAGTAGTTGGTAGCTATTACATCAACCATGTCTTGGTAGTGGGTTGAGGTAAGCTTTATACTGCTAGGAGTAGTTGGTGTGCTCTGTACCTTAGGAGTAGGTAGTTGGTATACCCTGTACCTTAGGAGTAGGTAGTTGGTGTACTCTTGTACTCAGGAGTAGGTAGTTGGCCAACAACTATGTACCTGGTAGAGGTACATCTAGAGTTGTATATATTCCATCCAAAGGACAATGAAATACTCAGTTCAGTTGCCACACTCAAACCGTAGAGCTCTGGTTCAGAGCTATAGCGGAGAGCTCCGGCCAATGCTAATGCTTGTGCAATGTGTGTGTGAGAGTTGTTCTCAATATCTTCTTCTACCTCTAGCCATAGTGAGTGAGTGTGTCGGTCGGTAAGTTAGCTGCTTACTGGCGCTGGGCAGCCGAGGGACTAACAAGGCCATCCAAGCTGTGAAAAACATACATTTTCAGTGGTTGACATGTTCAGTATAATGATCAATTTTTATGTCAAAGATATCATGCAACAAATCATTGTCCTACGCAGACAAAGAGAAACTTGAAAGCTATTATTATTCTTAAGAAAAAGTGACTTGTTAAGTGAATGTAGGTTGTGGACAATTGAGAGAAAAAGTACCAGAGAGACGAGATCACTTTCAGTATACTATAAGCAACAAATAGAACTATTGAAAGTTCTCCACTCCTTCCTACTTTTGATGCATTTACTCTAGGGAACATTGATGTCATGGTCGATGGATATTGGTTCATCAATCTTAAATAAATATGGCAAGGACTCCATTCAATTCTAATGCATGTATCTGACTGAGAATGTGACACAAGCAACCTACAGGTTTACATTACACTGAACCCATGAAATCTGTAAAGTCTACTTGAATTCACAAGCATACTTAAATAAATTCATAGAATTGAACATAACTACCATACCAATATTTTTTATAAGGAATCAACATACCAACTAACTACTGACTAGCTTGTTTTAGAACCACAATTTTAAGTTTTGTCTGGCACATATAACTACAGATTGAATTCATGCAAAAGACCAAATCAAAAAATTGTTACATATAACTATGAAGATAGGATGCAACGGCTCTGACAAAAAAGAAAGTAATTAATCCATGTCAAGCACTCATTAGCATAATGCTCCGGTTCCTGAAGAGTCAAATGCACCAAATCCCTTACTCCAGTCCCTAGTCCCTAACCCCAGTCCCACCAATCCCTTAATCCACTGAAGAGAGTAGATCTGAGAGGGTAAAAGAGAGAGCGCACCTCCCGATGGCAGCAGCACGACTGCACGAGTGCCGGAGAGACTCAGCGGCGGCGGCACAGGCGTCCAGAAGCCCTTGGGGGTTGGGGCGGCAGCGTTAGGGAGGACCATGGGGGTGGCCGGGTGGCGCGGGTGTCGGGGAGCTAGGTCCATGGGGACGCCAGCGCAGACGTCGGGGAGGCATTGGATCCACCGCGCCGCCGCCGGTGACGCCGAAGTCGTCCTCAGGGTTCCTAGCGGTGTAGGGCGGCAACATATAGATCTGAGAGAGAGGAAAGGAGAGAAGGGGGTGGAGGCATAGCAGTAGAGGATGGGGCGGTGGCTGCGCCGACAGAGGAGAGGCCGGTGGCTGCGCCGACGAGGAACCCTAGCTAATCCCAAGGAAGACAGAGAGAGAGAGAGAGGAGGCTTGGAGGAGATGAGAGGAGGGGGGCGGATGCGAAATGCAGACGCGAGGGGGCGCGGACGCGAAGTGAGGAGGGTGCTGGAGTCTGCCGGATTGAATGTTTTTTTCGGGTCCATGAACCACGCTCTCGTCTTACAGACGCGTTTTTGAGCCCGCCGACTTTACTACAGACTCGCGTTCCCAACACACGTCTGTGAACTCGTATCACAGACGCGCGTTCGTTCGGGGGTCTGTAGATGACATTGGTGGATATTACAGTTTTTTACATAGTACTTCAAACAAGGTCGCCTTGCTAGTCCGGCAACAATTTTCTTCTCGCCGGATTTCCCTCGGCTGTAACTGGATGATCACGAGCAGATTGTCTTCTCTCCTGCCTTGACGGTCTGCGAATTGTTTGCTATAAGGCTGCTGGGAAGCACAAATTAACCAGGACTACTTGCGGTGCTAATCAGCCTGCAGCAGTACATTATATTAGTTTTATATATAGGAACAGGGTTGCCTGTCTCGTAAGGCCGCTGGACCCGTCTAAAACTATATGTGGGTTATTGTCGTTTCTGATACGGTTTCTAGATGGAGTCAGAAACCACAGCCATATAAGTTGCACTAGCAATGGACTTTTGTTCACGTCAAACTCTGCTACAAAATAATATTTCCCCGAGTCAAGCCTCTGCTGCTTGACGCATAGACTCGACTCGGCGGGTGGCATCTGTTTGATGATTATTTTTATCAAAAAATAAAGATAATAATGATATATGTCATTTATTTTGAAACGGTACGGAAGGCACATGTTTATAAAGTTGCTAATCATGGAAAAGCCTATGACACGTGGGCCATGCATCTTCGGCGTACAACTTAATATTTACCAATATATAATGAAGTTCCATTGGAGAGCCAATGGAATTTAATAAAAATAATAATTTACCAGAAGCATTAAAAAATGTATCTTTGGAACTCAAGATAATATTAATTAACTAAAATTATGTAAATGATTTTATAGGTTCAAGAAAACGGTCCACTATAATTGTATACAATGATTCACTAACTATAAAGTTCCATACTAAAAATAAATGTACACAAGTGTTAACACCACTCTGAAACAACTAATCTTGAGAGGAAATCTTGTTCTCGATCCTTCAATCATCTGAACATCCAAAATATCATATATTTATCCTGCATGAAAATATAGAGTGCTTCGTTAAGAACATGTTTAGGAAAATATGCGATTTTTCCATGAATTTACAAATCTTGGTGAAGGAAAATAACTGAGCCAATGTATGTATACCTGTTCCTAGCAGCTCTTGTAGAATTAAGGTTTCATTAATACCCTTTGTCTACAGTGACACAACAACCCTGAAATAAAAGAAGCTGAGCTAATTAGAACCAATAAAGCCACAAAAAAATAAATTGAAACCGGTGGATGTGCTAGATCTTTTCTTCTGTACGTACTTGAAGAAAGTCAGGAAATTTTTTAGATGGCCAGAGAACTTTAGTACGTACTTGAAGAAGGGATACCTTTACCTTCCTAGATCTCTTCTTCAGTCACCTCCTCATAGCTGGTAGTTGTATATCACAAAATCACAGTACAAAATTCAGAAGATTTACCTTTGTCTTCACAAGTTCAAAAAGATAGCATCATCCGTTAGTAAGCATAACTGAATTATTACCAAATACATTTTAATTTCAGAATCTACTGAGGAGTCAGAACAAGCTAGAAACACCATATCCATCAAAATTACAGTGATTTACAGAAATATCAACTTGGAATATCAATCAGCGGTTCTTAATACTTTAAGAAAAAATTGTATAGCAAAAACAAGAAGACTGGTATACTTAACAAAAAATGGTATAGCAGAAACCTTTTCTTCCATTGTCCACACCTTCACGTGGTAATCATATGATTCCTGGACTATTCACCCTGCCTATTGGATTTTCCATAAGGGTATCATCCAGTTTGTTGCCTAAAAACAAGAAGACTGGAACCAAACAAATTGAGTGAGTTCAGATATACGGAAGACAAGTAAATTTCTTCTGATTGTTTTTTTTTCTCAGATTCCCTAGTAACATGACTTGTTTGATAATCTCCAGGGTATCATACATTCATACTATCATATATCACAAAAATTAGTGAAACTTTTTTTTATCTCTGTGAAGCATTCTATCGAGAGCATAGTGGACAGATTGTTGTGTTGGTAAAAGAAGAATCAGAATGGGGAGGATTGGACAGATTATTGTGCTGATAAAAAAAAAGAATCAGAAAAGGGGAGATTGGACGTGACCATGTAGATCAGGGGAACAACGTCATGTTGCTGACAGAGTCCAATATGGGAGACGAGGTAGCTATGGTTGGCATGGCTGCCGCCATTCTCAGCTTGTCCACAGCAGGTCACAGTGACAGAAATTGTCACATCGCAACAACGTGATGTATTAAAAAATATAGAACCAATAATCTTCCTATAAACCGAGAGGAAGGGAGAGATCATACCTGATGCTCGAACTCACAAGGAGATGCAGGCTCGGTCTAGGTTGGATCAGACCACAGAGGCTGTGATATCCTCCATCAGATCCCGTCGCCTCCTTGTGCATACTCACCGCCACCGGATCTGAAGAACGTGGTTCACGGAAGAAAGTTGCCCACAGAGGAAGATATCGGAGAGAGGAGGAGGATGGATGGTGTGGATCGGCAGATGACACCAGGAGTATGCGGGCGGCTACCGCCTCGAGTAGATGAAGGCACGGTTAATCCCTAATAACGATAATCCCTACGGGGCAGTTGGACTATCCACGTTCACAGGCTGCGCAAACGAAGTTCTTAGGGGAGCAGGCGCGGTGTGCGACGTGGGATATGTCATATAGCAACGGATCCTATTTCTGTTGCTAGGCATTCGTTGATAGATGGGTGTTCGTGTTGCAGTGAAAAGAGCAGATATTACTATTTTTTTCTCTCGAACGGGTAAACAGTCACAACAACAGCAAAATAATAGAAATAATAGAGATGATTTATTTATAAAGAGTTGTACACGTTGATATTAAAAAAAATACAGGCCGGCCCATGCATCAGTACCCCTTTTAAGATTGTCACAGCAAAATAGAGATAGCAACCACGGATATGTACTTAGACAATCAGATAAACACTGCGTGGGCGCTGACCATGGTACTGGTAGAAGGTGTGGAAGAAGGGCTCGCGTCCCTATCAACGCTGGTGGAAGCACCATCACTGCGGTCAGGGGCTGGGGGGACGGGGGGCTCCAGCACCCCTACAGCTGGGGGGCTCCAGCCCCCCTACAGCTGGTGCATCAATGGAAATATGGGTAGAGGTGGAGGAAAGAAGAAAATGGAGAGAGAGGAAGAAGAAGAGACCAGCCCCCTTCAATCCTGTTCTGCATCCGCCACTGACTGCGGTGATGCACTTGGGCCACCGCCGGAACCTGTATGATGGTGTCAGAAGGAGAAGTGGCGACGTAGTCATCGGATGTGGTTCATCCGCTCTTGCTGGAGCTGCTGCCTCTGGCGACGATGTTGGATTGGGCGCTGCTGACGGATGACGTGGTTTTCTGGCGGCGCCACAACAAAGCAAGCAACAGGACTAGTAGAGCCACGAAGGCGCCAGCTACTACCATGATGATCACGATCATCTCATTCCAGGTTAGACTAAGAAACGGATGGCTATCCATCGTTGCCTTCCGCTCCTTCAGTTCTCAAAAGCGTGGGAGTGCCTGAATGCGAGTGGCTTATGTTACTGACAAACGATGCCACAATATATAGAGGAGCACCCCCTCGCCCCCTCGATGCGTCATTGTATTTAGATAGATGACACTGCACGCTATACATGAATAAAAAAAGATAATTTACATCCAAATCCACAAGAGGACCGGGGAAAATGATCTCCACAAGACGTTATTGCCTTCACAACCCGCCCGACTGGCGAAATTGTTTTCGTGGTAGTGCTGTTAATCAGCCTGTTCGCTTGTTCATTTCAGTCGGGGGCTTATTAGCCATGGTACGGTGTTTTTCTCTCACAACAAATCAGCTACAAACCAGCACATATTACTATTTTTTTCTCTCGATCGGGTAAACAGTTACAACAACAGCAAAATAATAGAAATAATAGAGATGATTTATTTATAATGAGTTGTACACGTTGATATTAAAAAAAGATACTGGCCGTCCCAGGCATCAGTACCCATTTTAAGATTGTCACAGCAAAATAGAGAAAGCAACCACGGATATGTACTTAGACCAATCAGATAAACTCTGCGCGGCGTTGACCATGGTACTGGTAGAAGGTGTGGAAGAAGGGCTCGCGTCCCTGTCAACGCTGGTGGAAGCACCATCACTGCGGTTAGGGGCGGATCTAGGGGGGGGGGGGCTGGGGGGACGGGGAGGGGTCACCAGCCCCCTATAGCTTGGGGGGCTCCAGCCCCGCTACAGCTGGTGAATCAATGGAAATATGGGTAGGGTGAGCGAGAAGAAGAGGTGGAGGAAAGAAGAAAATGGAGAGAGAGAGGAAGAAGAAGAGGCCAGCCCCCCTTCAATCCTGTTCTGCATTTGCCACTGACTGCGGTTATGCACTTGGGCCACCGCCGGAACCTCAATGATGGCGTCAGAAGGAGGAGTGGCAATGTGGTCATCGGATTTGGTCCATCCGCTCTTGTTGGAGTTGCTGCCTCTGGCGACTATGTTGGATTGGGCGCTGCTGACGGATGGCGCGGTTTTTTGGCGGCACCACAACAAAGCAAGCAACAGGACTAGTAGAGCCACGAAGGCGCCAGCTACTACCACGATGATCACGATCGTCTCATTCTGGGTTAGACTAAGAAACGGATGGCTATCCATCCTTGCCTCCCACTCCTTTAGTTCTCTAAAGCGTGGGAGTGCCTGAATGCGAGTGGCTTATGCTACTGATAAACGATGCCACAATATATAGAGGAGCACCCCCTCGCCCCCACGATGCGTCATTGTATTTAGATTGATGACACTACACGCTATACATGAATAAAAAAAAGATAATTTACATCCAAATCCACAAGAGGACCGAGAAAAATGATCTCCACAAGACGGTATTGCCTTCACAACCCGCCTGACTAGGGAAATTGTTTTCGTGGTAGTGTTGTTAATCAGCCTGTTCGCTAGTTTGTTTCAGCCGGGGCTTATTAGCCTTGGTACAGTGTTTTTCTCTCACAACAAATCAGCTACAAACCAGCAGATATTACTATTTTTTCTCTCGATCGGGTAAACAGTTACAACAACAACAAAATAATAGAAATAATGGAGTTGATTTACTTATAATGAGTTGTACACGTTGATATTTAGAAAAAAAGATACAGGCTGTCCCATGCATCAGTACCCCTTTTAAGATTGTCACAGCAAAATAGAGATAGCAACCACGGATATGTACTTAGACCAATAAGATAAACTCTACGCGGGCGCTGACCATGGTACTGGTAGAAGGTGTGGAAGAAGGGCTCGCGTCCCTGTCAATGCTGGTGGAAGCACCATCACTGCGGTCAGGGGCGGATCTATAGGGGGGCTGGTGGATGGGGGGGGGGGGTCCAGCCCCCCTACAGCTGGGGGGCTCCAGCCCCTACAATTGGTGCATCAAAGGAAATATGGGTAGGTTGAGCGAGAAGAAGAGGTGGAGGAAAGAAGATAATGGTGAGAGACAGAAAGAAGAAGAGACCAGCTCCCATTCAATCCTATTCTGCACCCACCACTGACTGCGGTGAAGCACTTGGGCCACCACCGGAACACCTATGATGGTGTCACAAGGAGGAGTAGCGACGCGGTCATCGAATGTGGTCCATCCGCTCTTGTTGGAGCTGCTGCCTCTGGCGACGATGTTGGACTGGGCGCTGCTAACGGATGGCGTGGTTTTCTGGCAGCGCCACAACAAAGCAAGCAACAGGACTAGTAGAGCCACGAAGGCACCAGCTACTACCACGATGATCACGATCGTCTCATTCCGGGTTAGACTAAGAAACGGATGGCTATCCATCCTTGCCTCCCACTGTTTTAGTTCTCTAAAGCATGGGAGTGCCTGAATGCGAGTGGCTTATGCTACTGATAAATGATGCCACAATATATAGAGGAGCAACCCCTCGCCTCCTCGATGCGTCATTGTATTTAGATAGATGACACTGCATGCTATACATGAATAAAAAAAGATAATTTACATCTAAATCCACAAGACGACTGGGGAAAATGATCTCGACAAGACGGTATTGCCTTCACAACCCGCCTGACTGGGGAAATTGTTTTCATGGTAGTGTTGTTAATCAGCCTGTTCGCTAGTTCGTTTCAGCCGGGGCTTATTAGCCATGGTACAGTGTTTTTCTCTCACAACAAATCAGCTACAAACCAACAGATATTACTATTTTTTCTCTCGATCTGGTAAACAGTTACAACAACAACAAAATAATAGAAATAATGGAGTTGATTTACTTATAATGAGTTGTACACGTTGATATTTAGAAAAAAAAGATACAGGCTGGCCCATGCATCAGGACCCCTTTTAAGATTGTCACAGCAAAATAGAGATAACAACCACAGATATGTACTTAGACCAATCAGATAAACTCTGCGCAGGCACTAACCATGGTACTGGTAGAAGGTGTGGAAGAAGGGCTCGCGTCCCTGTCAACGCTGGTGGAAGCACCATCACTGCGGTCAGGGGCGGATCTACAGGGGGCTGGTGGCCCCCCTACAGCTGGGGGGCTCCAGCCCCCTACAATTGGTGCATCAAAGGAAATATGGGTAGGTTGAGCGAGAAGAAGAGGTGGAGGAAAGAAGAAAATGGAGAGAGACAGGAAGAAGAAGAGACCAGCTCCCATTCAATCCTGTTCTGCATCCGCCACTGACTACGCTGAAGCACTTGGGCCACCACCGAAACCTCTATGATGGTGTCAGAAGGAGGAGTGGCGACGCGGTCATCGAATGTGGTCCATCCGCTCTTGCTGGAGCTGCTGCCTCTGGCGACGATGTTGGACTCTGCGCTGCTGACGGATGGCGTGGTTTTCTGGCAGCGCCACAACAAAGCAAGCAACAGGACTAGTAGAGCCACGAAGGCGCCAGCTACTACCACGATGATCATGATCGTCTCATTCCGGGTTAGACTAAGAAACGCATGGCTATCCATCCTTGCCTCCCGCTGTTTTAGTTCTCTAAAGCGTGGGAGTGCCTGAATGCGAGTGGCTTATGCTACTGATAAACGATGCCACAATATATAGAGGAGCACCCCCTCGCCCCCTCGATGCGTCATTGTATTTAGATAGATGACACTACACACTATACATGAATAAAAAAAGATAATTTACATCCAAATCCACAAGACGACTGGGGAAAATGATCTCCACAAGACGGTATTGCCTTCACAACCCGCCTGACTGGGGAAATTGTTTTCGTGGTAGTGTTGTTAATCAGCCTGTTTGCTTCTTCGTTTCAGCCGGGGCTTATTAGCCATGGTACAGTGTTTTTCTCACACAACAAATCAGCTACAAACCAGTAGATATTACTATTTTTTTTCTCTCGATCGGTTAAACAGTTACAACAACAACAAAATAATAGAAATAATGGAGTTGATTTATTTATAATGAGTTGTACATGTTGATATTTAAAAAAAAGATACAGGCTGGCCCATGCATCAGTACCCCTTTTAAGATTGTCACAGCAAAATAGAGATTGCAACCATGGATACGTACTTAGACCAATCAGATAAACTCTACGCGGGCGCTGACCATGGTACTGGTAGAAGGTGTGGAAGACGGGTGCGCGTCCCTGTCAACGCTGGTGGAAGCACCATCACTGCGGTCAGGGGCGGATCTATAGGGAGCTGGGGGACAGGGGGGGCTCCAGCCCCCCTACAGCTGGTGCATCAATGGAAATATGGGTAGGGTGAGCGGGACGAAGAGGTGGAGGAAAGAAGAAAATAGAGAGAGACAGAGGAAGAAGAAGAGACCAGCCCCCCTTCAATCTTGTTCTACATCCACCACTGACTGTGGTGATGCAGTTGGGCCACCGCCGGAACCTCTATGATGGTGTCAGAAGGAGGAGTGGCGACATGGTCATCGGATGTGGTCCATCCGCTCTTGGTGGAGCTGCTGCCTCTGGCGATGATGTTGGATTGGGCGCTGCTGACGGATGGCGCAGTTTTCTGACGGCGCCACAACAAAGCAAGCAATAGGACTAGTAGAGCCATGAAGGCACCAGCAACTACCACGATGATCACGATCATCTCATTCCGGGTTAGACTAAGAAACGGATGGCTATCCATTGTTGCCTCCCGCTCGTTCAGTTCTCTAAAGCGTGGGAGTGCCTGAATGCGAGTGGCTTACATTACTGATAAACGATGCAACAATATATAGAGGAGCACACCCTCTCCCCCTCGTTGCGTCGTTGTATTTAGATATATGACACTGCATGCTATACATGAATAAAAAAAAGATAATTTACAGCCAAGTCCACAAGAGGACCGGGGAAAATGATCTCCACAAGACGGTATTGCCTTCATAACCCGGCCGACTGGGAAATTGTTTTCGTGGTAGTGTTGTTAATCAGCCTGTTCGCTAGTTTGTTTTAGCCGGGGCTTATTAGCCATGGTACAGTGTTTTTCTCTCACAATAAATCAGCTACAAACCAGCAGATATTACTATTTTTTCTCTCGATCGGGTAAACAGTTACAACAACAACAAAATAATAGAAATAATGGAGTTGATTTATTTATAATGAGTTGTACACGTTGATATTTAAAAAAAAGATACAGGCTGGCCCATGCATCAGTACCCTTTTTAGGATTGTCACAACAAAATAGAGATAGCAACCACGAATATGTACTTAGACCAATCAGATAAACTCTGCGCGGGTGCTGACCATGGTACTGGTAGAAGGTGTGGAAGAAGGGCTCGCGTCCCTATCAACGCTGGTGGAAGCACCATCACTGCGGTCAGGGGCGGATCTACAGGGGGGCTGGTGGAGGGGGGCTCTAGCCCCCCTACAACTGGGGGGCTCCAGCCCCCTACAATTGGTGCATCAAAGGAAATATGGGTAGGTTGAGCGAGAAGAAGAGGTGGAGGAAAGAATAAAATGGAGAGAGACAGGAAGAAGAAGAGACCAGCTCCCATTCAATCCTGTTCTGCATCCGCCATTGACTGCGGTGAAGCACTTGGGCCACCACCGGAACCTCTATGATGGTTTTAGAAGGAGGAGTGGCGACGCGGTCATCGGATGTGGTCCATCCGCTCTTGTTGGAGCTGCTGCCTCTAGCGACGATGTTGGACTGGGCGCTGCTGACAGATGGCGCGGTTTTCTGGCAGCGCCACAACAAAGCAAGCAACAGGACTAGTAGAGCCACGAAGGCACCAGCTACTACCATGATGATCACGATCGTCTCATTTCGGGATAGACTAAGAAACGGATGGCTATCCATCCTTGCCTCCCGCTCCTTTAGTTCTCTAAAGCGTGGGAGTGCCTAAATGCGAGTGGCTTATGCTACTGATAAATGATGCCACAATATATAGAGGAGCACCCCCTCGCCCCCTCGTTGCATCATTGTATTGAGATAGATGACACTACACGCTATACATGAATAAAAAAAGATAATTTACATCCAAATCCACGAGAGGACTAGGGAAAATGATCTCCACAAGACGGTATTGCCTTCACAACCCGCCTGACTGGGGAAATTATTTTCATGGTAGTGTTGTTAATCAGCCTGTTCGCTTGTTCATTTCAGCCGGGGCTTATTAGCCATGGTACAGTGTTTTTCTCTCACAACAAATCAGCTACAAACCAGCAGATATTACTATTTTTTTTTCTCTCGATCGGGTAAACAGTTACAACAACAACAAAATAATAGAAATAATGGAGTTGATTTATTTATAATTAGTTGTACATGTTGATATTTAAGAAAAAGATACAGGCTGGCCCATGCATCAGTACCCCTTTTAAGATTGTCACAGCAAAATAGAGATAGCAACCACGGATATGTACTTAGACCAATCAGATAAACTCTACGCGGGCGCTGACCATGGTACTGGTAGAAGGTGTGGAAGAAGGGCTCGCGTCCCTATCAACGCTGGTGGAAGCACCATCACTGAGTCAGGGGCGGATCTACAGGGGCTGGGGGACGGGGGGCTCCAGCCCTCCTACAGCTGGTGCATCGATGGAAATATGGGTAGGGTGAGCGAGAAGAAGAGGTGGAGGAAAGAAAAAAATGGAGAGAGATAGAGGAAGAAGAAGAGACGAGCCCGCCTTCAATCCTCTTCTACATCCACCACTGACTGCGGTGATGCACTTGGGCCACCGCCGGAACCTCTATGATTGGTGTCAGAAGGAGGAGTGGCGACGTGGTCATCGGATGAGGTCCATCCACTCTTGCTGGAGCTGCTGCCTCTGGCGACGATGTTGGATTGGGAGCTGCTGACGGATGGCGTAGTTTTCTGACGGCGCCACAACAAAGCAAGCAACAGGACTAGTAGAGCCACGAAGGCGCCAGCAACTACCACGATGATCACGATCGTCTCATTCCAGGTTAGACTAAGAAACGGATGGCTATCCAATGTTGCCTCCCGCTCGTTCAGTTCTCTAAAGCGTGGGAATGCCTGAATGCGAGTGGCTTACGTTACTGATAAGCGATGCAACAATATATAGAGGAGCACACCCTCGCCCCCTCCATTCATCATTTTATTTAGATAGATGACACTGCACGCTATACATGAATAAAAAAAGATAATTTACAGCCAAGTCCACAAGAGGACTATGGAAAATGATCTCCACAAGACGGTATTGCCTTCACAACCCACCCGATTGGGAAATTGTTTTCGTGGTAGTGTTGTTAATCAGCCTGTTCGCTTCTTCGTTTCAGCCGGGGCTTATTAGCCATGGTATAGTATTTTTCTCTCACAACAAATCAGCTACAAACCAGCAGATATTACTATTTTTCCTTTCGATCGGGTAAACAGTTACAACAATAGCAAAATAATAGAAATAATAGAGACAATTTATTTATAATGAGTTGTACACGTTGATATTTAAAAAAAAGATACAGGCCGGCCCATGCATCAGTACCCCTTTGAAGATTGTCAAAGCAAAATAGAGATAGAAACCACTGATATGTACTTAGACCAATCAGATAAACTCTGCGCGGGCGCTGACCATGGTACTGGTAGAAGGTGTGGAAGAAGGGCTCACGTCCCTATCGACGCTGGTGGAAGCACCATCACTGTGATCAGAGGCGGATCTACAGGGGGGCTGGGGGGACGGGGGGCTCCAGCCCCCCTACAGCTGGTGCATCAATGGAAATATGGGTAGGGTGAGCGAGAAGAAGAGGTGGAAGAAAGAAGAAAATGGAGAGAGAGGAAGAAGAAGAGACCAACCCCCTTCAATCCTATTCAGCATCCGCCACTGACTGCAGTGATGCACTTGGGCCACCGCCGAAACCTGTATGATGGTGTCAGAAGGAGAAGTGGCGACATGGTCATCGGATGTGGTCCATCCGCTCTTGCTGGAGCTGCTGCCTCTGGCGACGATGTTGGATTGGGCGCTGCTGATGGATGGCGTGGTTTTCTGGCAGCGCCACAACAAAGCAAGCAACAGGACTAGTAGAGCCATGAAGGCACCAGCTACTACCACGATGATCATGATCGTCTCATTCTGGGTTAGAATAAGAAACAGATGGCTATCCATCGTTGCCTCCTGCTCCTTCAGTTCTCTAAAGTGTGGGAGTGCCTGAATACGAGTGGCTTATGTTACTGATAAACGATGCCACAATATATAGAGGAGCACCCCCTCACCCCCTCGATGCGTCATTGTATTTAGATAGATGACACTGCACGCTATACATGAATAAAAAAAGATAATTTACATCCAAATCCACAAGAGGACTGTGGAAAATGATCTCCACAAGGCGGTATTGCCTTCACAACCCACAAGACTGGGGAAATTGTTTTCATGGTAGTGTTGTTAATCAACCTGTTCGCTTGTTCGTTTTAGCTGAGGCTTATTAGCCATGGTACAGTGTTTTTCTCTCACAACAAATCAGGTACAAATCAGCAGATATTACTATTTTTTCTCTCGATCGGGTAAACAGTTACAACAACAGCAAAATAATTGAGATGGTTTATTTATAATGAGTTGTACACGCTGATATTTAAAAAAAAGATACAGGCCGGCCCATGCATGAGTACCCCTTTTAAGATTGTCACAGCAAAATGGAGATAGCAACCATGGATATGTACTTGGACCAATTATATAAACTCTGCGCGGGCGCTGACCATGGTACTGGTAGAAGGTGTGGAAGAAGGGCTCGCATCCCTGTCAACGCTGGTAGAAGCACCATCACTATGGTTAGGTGCGGATCTACAGGGGGGCTGGGGGGATGAGGGGTGGGGGACTCCAGGCCCCCTACAGCTATGGGGTGCTCTAGCCCCCCTACAGCTGTTGCATCAACGGAAATATGGGTAGGGTGAGCGAGAAGAAGAGGTGGAGGAAAGAAGAAAATGGAGAGAGAGGAAGAAGAAGAGACCAGCCCCCCTTCAATCCTGTTTTGCATCCGCCACTGACTGCGCTGATGCACTTGGGCCACCGCCGAATCCTCTATGATGTTGTTAGAAGGAGGAGTGGCGACGTGGTAATCGGATGTTGTCCATCCGCTCTTGCTGGAGCTGCTGCCTCTGGCGACGATGTTGGATTGGGCGCTGCTGATGGATGGCGCGGCTTTCTAGTGGCGCCACAACAAAGCAAGCAATAGGACTACTAGAGCCACAAAGCCGCCAGCTACTACCACGATGATCGCAATCATCTCATTCTAGGTTAGACTAAGAAACGGATGGCTATCCATCGTTGCCTCCCGCTCCTTCAGTTCACCAAAGCATGGGAGTGCCTGAATGCGAGTGGCTTATGTTACTGATAAACGATGCCACAATATATAGAGGAGCACCCCCTCGCCCCCTCAATGCGTCATTGTATTTAGATAGATGACACTGCATGCTATTCATGAATAAAAAAAAGATAAATTACATCCAAATCCACAAGAGGACTGGGGAAAATGATCTCCACAAGACGATATTGCCTTCACAACCCGCTCGACTGGGGAAATTGTTTTCATGGTAGTGTTGTTAATCAGCCTATTCGCTTGTTCATTTCAGCTGAGGCTTATTAGCCATGGTACAGTGTTTTTCTCTCACAACAAATCAGCTACAAACCTGCAGATATTACTATTTTTTCTCTCGATCGGGTAAATAGTTACAACAACACAAAATAATAGAAATAATAGAGATGATTTATTTATAATGAGTTGTACACATTGATATTTAAAAAAAAGATACAGGCCGGCCCTCGCATCAGTACCCCTTTTAAGATTGTCACAGCAAAATAGAGATAGCAACCACGGATATGTACTTAGACCAATCAGATAAACTCTGCGCGGGCGCTGACCATGGTACTGGTAGAAGCTATGGAAGAAGGGCTCGCATCGCTGTCAACGCTGGTGGAAGCACCATCACTACGGTCAGGGGCGGATCTATAGGGGGTTGGGGGGACGGGGGGCTCCAGCCCCCCTACTGCTGGTGCATCAATGGAAATATAAGAAGGGCTTGCGTCAATGTCAACACTGTGGAAGCACCATCACTACGGTCAGGGGCGGATCTATAGGGCGTAGGGGGGACGTGGGGCTCCAGCGCCCCTATAGCTAGGGGGCTCCAGCCCCCCTACAGTTGGTGCATCAATGGAAATATGGGTAGGGTGAGCGAGAAGAAGAGGTGGAGGAAAGAAGAAAATGGAGAGAGAGAGAGGAAGAAGAAGAGACCAGCCCCCCTTCAATCATGTTCTGCATCCGCCACGGACTGTGGTGATGCACTTGGGCCACTGTCGGAACCTCTATGATGGTGTCAGAAGGAGGAGTGGCGACGTGGTCATCGGATGTGGTCCATCCGCTCTTGCTGGAGCTGCTGCCTCTAGCGACGATGTTGGATTGGGCGCTGCTAACGGATGGCGCGGTTTTCTGACGGCGCCACAACAAAGCAAGCAACAGGACTAGTAGAGCCATGAAGGCGCCAGCGACTACCACGATGATCACGATCGTCTCATTCCAGGTTAGACTAAGAAACAGATGGCTATCCAATGTTGCCTCCCGCTCATTCAGTTCTCTAAAGCGTGGGAATGCCTGAATGCGAGTGGCTTACGTTACTGATAAGCGATGCAACAATATATAGAGGAGCACACCCTCGCCCCCTCCATTCATCATTTTATTTAGATAGATGACACTGCACGCTATACATGAATAAAAAAAGATAATTTACAGCCAAGTCCACAAGAGGACTATGGAAAATGATCTCCACAAGACGGTATTGCCTTCACAACCCACCCGATTGGGAAATTGTTTTCGTGGTAGTGTTGTTAATCAGCCTGTTCGCTTCTTCGTTTCAGCCGGGGCTTATTAGCCATGGTATAGTATTTTTCTCTCACAACAAATCAGCTACAAACCAGCAGATATTACTATTTTTCCTTTCGATCGGGTAAACAGTTACAACAATAGCAAAATAATAGAAATAATAGAGACAATTTATTTATAATGAGTTGTACACGTTGATATTTAAAAAAAAGATACAGGACGGCCCATGCATCAGTACCCCTTTGAAGATTGTCAAAGCAAAATAGAAATAGAAACCACTGATATGAACTTAGGCCAATCAGATAAACTCTGCGCGGGCGCTGACCATGGTACTGGTAGAAGGTGTGGAAGAAGGGCTCACGTCCCTATCGACGCTGGTGGAAGCACCATCACTGCGATCAGAGGTGGATCTACAGGGGGGCTGGGGGGACGGGGGGCTCCAGCCCCCCTACAGCTGGTGCATCAATGGAAATATGGGTAGGGTGAGCGAGAAGAAGAGGTGGAAGAAAGAAGAAAATGGAGAGAGAGGAAGAAGAAGAGACCAACCCCCCTTCAATCCTATTCAGCATCCGCCACTGACTGCAGTGATGCACTTGGGCCACCGCCGAAACCTGCATGATGGTGTCAGAAGGAGAAGTGGCGACATGGTCATCGGATGTGGTCCATCCGCTCTTGCTGGAGCTGCTGCCTCTGGCGACGATGTTGGATTGGGCGCTGCTGATGGATGGCGTGGTTTTCTGGCAGCGCCACAACAAAGCAAGCAACAGGACTAGTAGAGCCACGAAGGCACCAGCTACTACCACGATGATCACGATCGTCTCATTCTGGGTTAGAATAAGAAACAGATGGCTATCCATCGTTGCCTCCTGCTCCTTCAGTTCTCTATAGTGTGGGAGTGCCTGAATACGAGTGGCTTATGTTACTGATAAACGATGCCACAATATATAGAGGAGCACCCCCTCGCCCCCTCGATGCATCATTGTATTTAGATAGATGACACTGCACGCTATACATGAATAAAAAAAGATAATTTACATCCAAATCCACAAGAGGACTGTGGAAAATGATCTCCACAAGGCGGTATTGCCTTCACAACCCGCAAGACTGGGGAAATTGTTTTCATGGTAGTGTTGTTAATCAACCTGTTCGCTTGTTCGTTTTAGCTGAGGCTTATTAGCCATGGTACAGTGTTTTTCTCTCACAACAAATCAGGTACAAATCAGCAGATATTACTATTTTTTCTCTCGATCGGGTAAACAGTTACAACAACAGCAAAATAATAGAGATGGTTTATTTATAATGAGTTGTACACGCTGATATTTAAAAAAAAAGATACAGGCCGGCCCATGCATGAGTACCCCTTTTAAGTTTGTCACAGCAAAATGGAGATAGCAACCATGGATATGTACTTGGACCAATTATATAAACTCTGCACGGGCGTTGACCATGGTACTGGTAGAAGGTGTGGAAGAAGGGCTCGCATCCCTGTCAACGCTGGTAGAAGCACCATCACTATGGTTAGGTGCGGATCTACAGGGGGGCTAGGGGGATGAGGGGTGGGGGACTCTAGGCCCCCTACAGCTATGGGGTGCTCTAGCCCCCCTATAGCTAGGGGTGCTCTAGCCCCCCTACAGCTGTTGCATCAACGGAAATATGGGTAGGGTGAGCGAGAAGAAGAGGTGGAGGAAAGAAGAAAATGGAGAGAGAGGAAGAAGAAGAGACCAGCCCCCCTTCAATCCTGTTTTGCATCCGCCACTGACTGCGCTGATGCACTTGGGCCACCGCCGAAACCTCTATGATGTTGTTAGAAGGAGGAGTGGCGACGTGGTAATCGGATGTTGTCCATCCGCTCTTGCTGGAGCTGCTGCCTCTGGCGACGATGTTGGATTGGGCGCTGCTGACGGATGGCGCGGCTTTCTAGTGGCGCCACAACAAAGCAAGCAACAGGACTACTAGAGCCACAAAGCCACCAGCTACTACCACGATGATCGCAATCATCTCATT
This sequence comes from Miscanthus floridulus, assembly GCF_019320115.1. Taxonomy (NCBI): domain Eukaryota; kingdom Viridiplantae; phylum Streptophyta; class Magnoliopsida; order Poales; family Poaceae; genus Miscanthus; species Miscanthus floridulus. The sequence continues at coordinate 93,535,456 of NC_089597.1, forward strand.
CTGGGTTAGACTAAGAAACGGATGGCTATCCATCGTTGCCTCCCGCTCCTTCAGTTCACCAAAGCATGGGAGTGCCTGAATGCGAGTGGCTTATGTTACTGATAAACGATGCCACAATATATAGAGGAGCACCCCCTCGCCCCCTCAATGCGTCATTGTATTTAGATAGATGACACTGCATGCTATTCATGAATAAAAAAAAGATAAATTACATCCAAATCCACAAGAGGACTGGGGAAAATGATCTCCACAAGACGATATTGCCTTCACAACCCGCTCGACTGGGGAAATTGTTTTCATGGTAGTGTTGTTAATCAGCCTATTCGCTTGTTCATTTCAGCTGGGGCTTATTAGCCATGGTACAGTGTTTTTCTCTCACAACAAATCAGCTACAAACCTGCAGATATTACTATTTTTTCTCTCGATCGGGTAAACAGTTACAACAACACAAAATAATAGAAATAATAGAGATGATTTATTTATAATGAGTTGTACACATTGATATTTAAAAAAAAGATACAGGCCGGCCCTCGCATCAGTACCCCTTTTAAGATTGTCACAGCAAAATAGAGATAGCAACCACGGATATGTACTTAGACCAATCAGATAAACTCTGCGCGGGCGCTGACCATGGTACTGGTAGAAGCTATGGAAGAAGGGCTCGCATCGCTGTCAACGCTGGTGGAAGCACCATCACTACGGTCAGGGGCGGATCTATAGGGGGTTGGGGGGACGGGGGGCTCCAGCCCCCCTACTGCTGGTGCATCAATGGAAATATAAGAAGGGCTTGCGTCAATGTCAACACTGTGGAAGCACCATCACTACGGTCAGGGGCGGATCTATAGGGCGTAGGGGGGACGTGGGGCTCCAGCGCCCCTATAGCTAGGGGGCTCCAGCCCCCCTACAGTTGGTGCATCAATGGAAATATGGGTAGGGTGAGCGAGAAGAAGAGGTGGAGGAAAGAAGAAAATGGAGAGAGAGAGGAAGAAGAAGAGACCAGCCCCCCTTCAATCATGTTCTGCATCCGCCACTGACTGTGGTGATGCACTTGGGCCACTGTCGGAACCTCTATGATGGTGTCAGAAGGAGGAGTGGCGACGTGGTCATCGGATGTGGTCCATCCGCTCTTGCTGGAGCTGCTGCCTCTAGCGACGATGTTGGATTGGGCGCTGCTAACGGATGGCGCGGTTTTCTAGCAGCGCCACAACAAAGCAAGCAACAGGACTAGTAGAGCCACAAAGGCGCCAGCTACTACCATGATGATCACGATCATCTCATTCTGGGTTAGACAAAGAAACGGATGGCTATCCATCGTTGCCTCCCGCTCCTTCAGTTCTCTAAAGCGGGGGAGTGCCTGAATGCGAGTGGCTTATGTTACTGATAAACAATGCCACAATATATAGAGGAGCACCGCCTCGCCCCCTCGATGCGTCATTGTATTTAGATAGATGACTCTGCACGCTATACATGAATTAAAAAAAAGATAATTTACATCCAAATCCACAAGAGGACTGGGGAAAATGATCTCCACAAGACGATATTGCCTTCACAACCTGCCCGGCTGGGGAAATTGTTTTCGTGGTAGTGTTGTTAATCAGCCTGTTCGCTTGTTCGTTTCAGCCGGGGCTAATTAGCCATGGTACAGTGTTTTCTCTCATAACAAATCAGCTACAAACCAGCTGATATTACTATTTTTTCTCTCGATTGGGTAAACATTTACAACAACAGCAAAATAATAGAAATAATAGAGATGATTTATTTATAATGAGTTGTACATGTTGATATTTTAAAAGAAGATACAGGTCGACCCATGCATCAGTACCCCTTTTAAGATTGTCATAGAAAAATAGAGGTAGCAACCACGAATATGTACTTAGACCAATCAGATAAACTCTACGCGGGCGCTGACCATGGTATTGGTAGAAGGTGTGGAATAAGGGCTCGCGTCAATGTCAACGCTGGTGGAAGCACCATCACTACGGTCAAGGGCGGATCTACATGGGGCAGGGGGGCATGGGGCTCCAGCGCCCCTATAGCTTGGGGGGCTCTAGCCCCTCTATAGCTGGTGCATTAATCGAAATGTTGGTAGGGTGAGCGGAAAGAAGAGGTGGAGGAAAGAACAAAATGGAGAGAGAGAGAGGAAGAAGAAGAGAACAGTAGAGCCACGAAGGCACCAGCTACTACCATGATGATCACGATCGTCTCATTTCGGGATAGACTAAGAAACGGATGGCTATCCATCCTTGCCTCCCGCTCCTTTAGTTCTCTAAAGCGTGGGAGTGCCTAAATGCGAGTGGCTTATGCTACTGATAAACGATGCCACAATATATAGAGGAGCACCCCCTCGCCCCCTCGTTGCATCATTGTATTGAGATAGATGACACTACACGCTATACATGAATAAAAAAAGATAATTTACATCCAAATCCACGAGAGGACTGGGGAAAATGATCTCCACAAGACGGTATTGCCTTCACAACCCGCCTGACTGGGGAAATTATTTTCATGGTAGTGTTGTTAATCAGCCTGTTCGCTTGTTCATTTCAGCCGGGGCTTATTAGCCATGGTACAGTGTTTTTCTCTCACAACAAATCAGCTACAAACCAGCAGATATTACTATTTTTTTCTCTCGATCGGGTAAACAGTTACAACAACAACAAAATAATAGAAATAATGGAGTTGATTTATTTATAATTAGTTGTACATGTTGATATTTAAGAAAAAGATACAGGCTGGCCCATGCATCAGTACCCCTTTTAAGATTGTCACAGCAAAATAGAGATAGCAACCACGGATATGTACTTAGACCAATCAGATAAACTCTACGCGGGCGCTGACCATGGTACTGGTAGAAGGTGTGGAAGAAGGGCTCGCGTCCCTATCAACGCTGGTGGAAGCACCATCACTGAGTCAGGGGCGGATCTACAGGGGCTGGGGGACGGGGGGCTCCAGCCCTCCTACAGCTGGTGCATCGATGGAAATATGGGTAGGGTGAGCGAGAAGAAGAGGTGGAGGAAAGAAGAAAATGGAGAGAGATAGAGGAAGAAGAAGAGACGAGCCCGCCTTCAATCCTCTTCTACATCCACCACTGACTGCGGTGATGCACTTGGGCCACCGCCGGAACCTCTATGATTGGTGTCAGAAGGAGGAGTGGCGACGTGGTCATCGGATGAGGTCCATCCACTCTTGCTGGAGCTGCTGCCTCTGGCGACGATGTTGGATTGGGAGCTGCTGACGGATGGTGCAGTTTTCTGACGGCGCCACAACAAAGCAAGCAACAGGACTAGTAGAGCCACGAAGGCGCCAGCAACTACCACGATGATCACGATCGTCTCATTCCAGGTTAGACTAAGAAACGGATGGCTATCCAATGTTGCCTCCCGCTCGTTCAGTTCTCTAAAGCGTGGGAATGCCTGAATGCGAGTGGCTTACGTTACTGATAAGCGATGCAACAATATATAGAGGAGCACACCCTCGCCCCCTCCATTCATCATTTTATTTAGATAGATGACACTGCACGCTATACATGAATAAAAAAAGATAATTTACAGCCAAGTCCACAAGAGGACTATGGAAAATGATCTCCACAAGACGGTATTGCCTTCACAACCCACCCGATTGGGAAATTGTTTTCGTGGTAGTGTTGTTAATCAGCCTGTTCGCTTCTTCGTTTCAGCCGGGGCTTATTAGCCATGGTATAGTATTTTTCTCTCACAACAAATCAGCTACAAACCAGCAGATATTACTATTTTTCCTTTCGATCGGGTAAACAGTTACAACAATAGCAAAATAATAGAAATAATAGAGACAATTTATTTATAATGAGTTGTACACGTTGATATTTAAAAAAAAGATACAGGCCGGCCCATGCATCAGTACCCCTTTGAAGATTGTCAAAGCAAAATAGAGATAGAAACCACTGATATGTACTTAGACCAATCAGATAAACTCTGTGCGGGCGCTGACCATGGTACTGGTAGAAGGTGTGGAAGAAGGGCTCACGTCCCTATCGACGCTGGTGGAAGCACCATCACTGCGATCAGAGGCGGATCTACAGGGGGGCTGGGGGGATGGGGGGCTCCAGCCCCCCTACAGCTGGTGCATCAATGGAAATATGGGTAGGGTGAGCGAGAAGAAGAGGTGGAAGAAAGAAGAAAATGGAGAGAGAGGAAGAAGAAGAGACCAACCCCCCTTCAATCCTATTCAGCATCCGCCACTGACTGCAGTGATGCACTTGGGCCACCGCCGAAACCTGTATGATGGTGTCAGAAGGAGAAGTGGCGACATGGTCATCGGATGTGGTCCATCCGCTCTTGCTGGAGCTGCTGCCTCTGGCGACGATGTTGGATTGGGCGCTGCTGATGGATGGCGTGGTTTTCTGGCAGCGCCACAACAAAGCAAGCAACAGGACTAGTAGAGCCACGAAGGCACCAGCTACTACCACGATGATCACGATCGTCTCATTCTGGGTTAGAATAAGAAACAGATGGCTATCCATCATTGCCTCCTGCTCCTTCAGTTCTCTAAAGTGTGGGAGTGCCTGAATACGAGTGGCTTATGTTACTGATAAACGATGCCACAATATATAGAGGAGCACCCCCTCGCCCCCTCCATGCGTCATTGTATTTAGATAGATGACACTGCACGCTATACATGAATAAAAAAAGATAATTTACATCCAAATCCACAAGAGGACTGTGGAAAATGATCTCCACAAGGCGGTATTGCCTTCACAACCCGCAAGACTGGGGAAATTGTTTTCATGGTAGTGTTGTTAATCAACCTGTTCGCTTGTTCGTTTTAGCTGAGGCTTATTAGCCATGGTACAGTGTTTTTCTCTCACAACAAATCAGGTACAAATCAGTAGATATTACTATTTTTTCTCTCGATCGGGTAAACAGTTACAACAACAGCAAAATAAAAGAGATGGTTTATTTATAATGAGTTGTACACACCGATATTTAAAAAAAAAGATACAGGCCGGCCCATGCATGAGTACCCCTTTTAAGATTGTCACAGCAAAATGGAGATAGCAACCATGGATATGTACTTGGACCAATTATATAAACTCTGCACGGGCGCTGACCATGGTACTGGTAGAAGGTGTGGAAGAAGGGCTCGCATCCCTGTCAACGCTGGTAGAAGCACCATCACTATGGTTAGGTGCGGATCTACAGGGGGGCCGGGGGGATGAGGGGTGGGGGACTCCAGGCCCCCTACAGCTATGGGGTGCTCTAGCCCCCCTATAGCTAGGGGTGCTCTAGCCCCCCTACAGCTGTTGCATCAACGGAAATATGGGTAGGGTGAGCGAGAAGAAGAGGTGGAGGAAAGAAGAAAATGGAGAGAGAGGAAGAAGAAGAGACCAGCCCCCCTTCAATCCTGTTTTGCATCCACCACTGACTGCGCTGATGCACTTGGGCCACCGCCGAAACCTCTATGATGTTGTTAGAAGGAGGAGTGGCGACGTGGTAATCGGATGTTGTCCATCCGCTCTTGCTGGAGCTGCTGCCTCTGGCGACGATGTTGGATTGGGCGCTGCTGACGGATGGCGCGGCTTTCTAGTGGCGCCACAACAAAGCAAGCAACAGGACTACTAGAGCCACAAAGCCGCCAGCTACTACCACGATGATCGCAATCATCTCATTCTGGGTTAGACTAAGAAACGGATGGCTATCCATCGTTGCCTCCCGCTCCTTCAGTTCACCAAAGCATGGGAGTGCCTGAATGCGAGTGGCTTATGTTACTGATAAACGATGCCACAATATATAGAGGAGCACCCCCTCGCCCCCTCAATGCGTCATTGTATTTAGATAGATGACACTGCATGCTATTCATGAATAAAAAAAAGATAAATTACATCCAAATCCACAAGAGGACTGGGGAAAATGATCTCCACAAGACGATATTGCCTTCACAACCCACTCGACTGGGGACATTGTTTTCATGGTAGTGTTGTTAATCAGCCTATTCGCTTGTTCATTTCAGCTGGGGCTTATTAGCCATGGTACAGTGTTTTTCTCTCACAACAAATCAGCTACAAACCTGCAGATATTACTATTTTTTCTCTCGATCGGGTAAACAGTTACAACAACACAAAATAATAGAAATAATAGAGATGATTTATTTATAATGAGTTGTACACATTGATATTTAAAAAAAAGATACAGGCCGGCCCTCGCATCAGTACCCCTTTTAAGATTGTCACAGCAAAATAGAGATAGCAACCATGGATATGTACTTAGACCAATCAGATAAACTCTGCGCGGGCGCTGACCATGGTACTGGTAGAAGCTATGGAAGAAGGGCTCGCATCGCTGTCAACGCTGGTGGAAGCACCATCACTACGGTCAGGGGCGGATCTATAGGGGGTTGGGGGGACGGGGGGCTCCAGCCCCCCTACTGCTGGTGCATCAATGGAAATATAAGAAGGGCATGCGTCAATGTCAACACTGTGGAAGCACCATCACTACGGTCAGGGGCGGATCTATAGGGCGTAGGGGGGACGTGGGGCTCCAGCGCCCCTATAGCTAGGGGGCTCCAGCCCCCCTACAGTTGGTGCATCAATGGAAATATGGGTAGGGTGAGCGAGAAGAAGAGGTGGAGGAAAGAAGAAAATGGAGAGAGAGAGAGGAAGAAGAAGAGACCAGCCCCCCTTCAATCATGTTCTGCATCCGCCACGGACTGTGGTGATGCACTTGGGCCACTGTCGGAACCTCTATGATGGTGTCAGAAGGAGGAGTGGCGACGTGGTCATCGGATGTGGTCCATCCGCTCTTGCTGGAGCTGCTGCCTCTAGCGACGATGTTGGATTGGGCGCTGCTAACGGATGGCGCGGTTTTCTAGCAGCGCCACAACAAAGCAAGCAACAGGACTAGTAGAGCCACAAAGGCGCCAGCTACTACCACGATGATCACGATCATCTCATTCTGGGTTAGACAAAGAAACGGATGGCTATCCATCGTTGCCTCCCGCTCCTTCAGTTCTCTAAAGCGGGGGAGTGCCTGAATGCGAGTGGCTTATGTTACTGATAAACAATGCCACAATATATAGAGGAGCACCGCCTCGCCCCCTCGATGCGTCATTGTATTTAGATAGATGACTCTGCACGCTATACATGAATTAAAAAAAAGATAATTTACATCCAAATCCACAAGAGGACTGGGGAAAAATGATCTCCACAAGACGATATTGCCTTCACAACCTGCCCGGCTGGGGAAATTGTTTTCGTGGTAGTGTTGTTAATCAGCCTGTTCGCTTGTTCGTTTCAGCCGGGGCTAATTAGCCATGGTACAGTGTTTTCTCTCATAACAAATCAGCTACAAACCAGCTGATATTACTATTTTTTCTCTCGATTGGGTAAACATTTACAACAACAGCAAAATAATAGAAATAATAGAGATGATTTATTTATAATGAGTTGTACATGTTGATATTTTAAAAGAAGATACAGGTCGACCCATGCATCAGTACCCCTTTTAAGATTGTCATAGAAAAATAGAGGTAGCAACCACGGATATGTACTTAGACCAATCAGATAAACTCTACGCGGGCGCTGACCATGGTATTGGTAGAAGGTGTGGAATAAGGGCTCGCGTCAATGTCAACGCTGGTGGAAGCACCATCACTACGGTCAAGGGCGGATCTACATGGGGTAGGGGGGCATGGGGCTCCAGCGCCCCTATAGCTTGGGGGGCTCTAGCCCCTCTATAGCTGGTGCATTAATCGAAATGTTGGTAGGGTGAGCGGAAAGAAGAGGTGGAGGAAAGAACAAAATGGAGAGAGAGAGAGGAAGAAGAAGAGAACAGTCCCCTTCAATCCTGTTCTGCATCCGCCACGGACTGCGGTGATGCACTTGGGCCACCGCCGAAACCTCTATGATGGTGTCAGAAGGAGGAGTGGCGATGTGGTCATCGGATGTGGTCCATCCGCTCTTGCTGGAGCTGCTGCCTCTGGCGACAATGTTGGATTGGGAGCTGCTGACGGATGGCGTAGTTTTCTGGCGGCGCCACAACAAAGCAGGCACCATGACTAGTAGAGCCACGAAGGTGCTAGCTACTACCAAGATGATCACGATCGTCTCATTCTAGGTTAGACGAAGAAACAGATGGCTATCCATCGTTGCCTCCTGCTCCTTCAGTTCTCTAAAGCGTGGGAGTGCCTGAATGCGAGTGGCTTATGTTACTGATAAACGATGCCACAATATATAGAGGAGCACGGCCTCGCCCCCTCGATGCGTCATTGTATTTAGATAGATGACTCTGCACGCTATACATGAATTAAAAAAAAGATAATTTACATCCAAATCCACAAGAGGACCGGGGAAAATGATCTCCACAAGACGATATTGCCTTCACAACCCGCCCGGCTGGGGAAATTGTTTTTGTGGTAGTGTAGTTAATCAGCCTGTTCGCTTGTTCGTTTCAGCCGGGGCTAATTAGCCACGGTACAGTGTTTTTCTCTCACAACAAATCAACTACAAACCAGCTGATATTACTATTTTTTCTCTCGATTGGGTAAACATTTACAACAACAGCAAAATAATAGAAATAATAGAGATGATTTATTTATAATGAGTTGTACATGTTGATATTTTAAAAGAAGATACAGGTCGGCCCATGCATCAGTACCCCTTTTAAGATTGTCATAGAAAAATAGAGGTAGCAACCACGGATATGTACTTAGACCAATCAGATAAACTCTACGCGGGCGCTGACCATGGTACTGGTAGAAGGTGTGGAAGAAGGGCTCGCGTCAATGTCAACGCTGGTGGAAGCACCATCACTATGGTCAAGGGCGGATCTACATGGGGCAGGGGGGCATGGGGCTCCAGCACCCCTATAGCTTGGTGGGCTCTAGCCCCTCTATAGCTGGTGCATTAATGGAAATATTGGTAGGGTGAGCGGAAAGAAGAGGTGGAGGAAAGAACAAAATGGAGAGAGAGAGAGAGAGGAAGAAGAAGAGAACAGTCCCCCTTCAATCCTGTTCTGCATCCACCATGGACTGCGGTGATGCACTTGGGCCACCGCCGAAACCTCTATGATGGTGTCAGAAGGAGGAGTGGCGACGTGGTCATCGGATGTGGTCCATCCGCTCTTGCTGGAGCTGTTGCCTCTGGCGACGATGTTGGATTGGGAGCTGCTGACAGATGGCGTAGTTTTCTGGCAGTGCCACAACAAAGCAAGCACCATGACTAGTAGAGCCACGAAGGTTCCAGCTACTACCAAGATGATCACGATCGTTTCATTCCGGGTTAGACGAAGAAATGGATGGCTATCCATCGTTGCCTCCTGCTCTTTCAGTTCTCTAAAGCATGGGAGTGCCTGAATGCGAGTGGCTTATGTTACTGATAAACGATGCCACAATATATAGAGGAGCACCCCCTCGCCCCCTCGATTCATCATTGTATTTAGATAGATGATAGTGAATTTCCAGGTCATAGTCCTTGATCAACTCTAGCCATCGGCGTTGCCTCATATTTAGATTTTGTTGAGTGAAAAAGTACTTCAAGCTCTTGTGATCCGTATAGATATCACACTTGTTGCCTATCATGTATTGTCTCCAGATCTTCAATGCATGCACAACTGCTGCTAACTCAAGATCATGGGTTGGGTAACGGTTCTCGTGTTCTTTCAATTGTCGAGAAGCATATGCTATCACTCTTCCACCTTGCATCAATACACAACCAAGTCCTTGAAGGGATGCATCACAATAGACCATGAAATCTTTGCCGATGTCAGGCAATGCTAGCATAGGAGTTGTGGTAAGCTTCTGTTTCAATTCCTGGAATCTTTGTTCACACTCGGGCATCCATTCAAACTCCTTAGTCTTCTTTAGAAGGTTGGTCATTGGACAGGCTATCTTGGAGAAGTTCTCGTTGAACCAATGGTAATATCCAGCCAATCCCAAGAAACTTCTGACTTCTGTCACATTACGGGGTTGATCCCACTCTTTCACAGCTTCAATCTTGGCTGGGTCAATTGCGACACCTTCAGTTGATAGTACATGGCCTAGGAAGGCAACCTTCTATAGCCAAAATTCGCATTTGCTGAACTTTGCGTAGAGCTGATGTTGTGCTAATTTCTCAAGCACAGTTCTTAGATGATGTTCATGTTCTTCAGTGGTGGGTGAATAAACAAGGATGTCATCACTGAATACTACCATGAACTTATCCAGATCATCCATGAAAACTTTATTCATCATGTTCATGAAGTAGGCGGGAGCATTTGTGAGTCCAAAGGACACCATAGTGAACTCAAACTGCCCATACCTCATCACAAAAGCTATTTTTGGGATGTCACTCTCCTGAATCTTCATTTGATGATAGCCAGATCTGAGATCAATCTTGGAGAAATACTTGGCACCTCTGAGCTGGTCAAGCAGATCATTAATTCTTGGCAGAGGGTACTTGTTCTTGATGGTGACTACGTTCAAGTTCCAGTAATTAATGCACATTCTCATTGAGCCATCCTTCTTCTTAACAAATAGAACAGGGGATCCCTAGGGTGAAGCACTAGGTCTGATATACCCCTTCAAGATGAGCTCATCAAGCTGTTTCTTGAGCTCAGCTAGCTTGTCAACTGACATGCGATAGGGTCTCTTGGCAATGGGTCCTGTTCCTATCAAAAGATCAATGATGAACTCTACATCACAGTCTGGTGGCATACCCGGTAATTCTTTAGGGAATACATCGGAATAGTCTCTGACCATAGGCACATCATGAACTGTCTTCTCCTCTTTTTGTGATTCTGATCTGGCTTTAAGAGCACATAGGATAGAAGTGGACTTTCTGGACTAAGGTTCACATCTAATAACCTCGCCCGATGGGTGGGTCACTTGGACGTATCTAGGTGAACATGATATGATGCCTCGGTGAATGGTTAGCCAATCCATACCTAAGATGACATCTAGGCTCATGGAAGGTAACAGGGTTAGGTCGGCTTTAAAGGTAAGACCCTCAATGGCAAGACTCACTCCCTTACAGATGTGGGTGCACTTTAGGTCTCCTAAAGGTGAACTGGTGATGATAGGCTTTCCACGTGGGGTTATAGGTAGGTCATGCTCTTGTGCAAACTTGGATGATATGTAAGAACAAGTTGCTCCAGAGTCAAATAGAACTGATGCAGTATTGACATTAACTAAAAACATACCGTACACCATGTCAGGGGCAGCCTATGCTTCCTCGGCGTCCAGATGGTTGAGACGTCCACGAGTAGCAGATCCCTTGAACTGAGACTTCTGAGCGGCTGAGTTCTAAGAGCACTCAGCGGCTTTGTGACCCAGTTGGCCACAAGCAAAGCAGGTGAAAGGTGTACCGCCTGTAGGGGTTGGCGCGGGTGCCTTCAAGTTTCTAGTGCTTGGTGCAGGGCGGTTCTGTGCTGGGCGTTCATTCGCTGAGCGGGGATGGTTGAAATTGTCCTGAGTGTTGCGGTCCTAAGCATAACGGTCCCAGGTGTAACGATCCTAAGCAGGGCGGGAGTAGTTGGTGGTGTAGCCTCCACTACCCCTACTCGATCTAGGGTTGTCATCCCTATTGTGGCGAGAGCGTTCCCTGGGTGGTGCATCTCTATGGAACCTCTTGCGATCACGTCCACAGAAGGACTCCTTAGGCTTATGCTTCCTCTCCCTGTACTCCTCTCTAGCTTCAGCACGGTCCTTTTCGATCTGGATGTAGCGATCCACCAGAGCACGCAACGTGCTACTCTCAATACCGCCAAACTTTAGCTTGATGTGTGGGTTAAGTCCCTTGCGGTAATAGTACAACTTCTCCTTCTCAAAGTTCACAACATAGGAAGGTGCATAGCGTAGAAGGTTGGTGAAGCGAGTGGTGTACTCTATCACCCTGTCCTTTCCCATCTTGATGTTGCGGAACTCCTCGGCTTTGGCCTCCATGATGCCCTTGGGAATGTGATACTCAGTGAATGCTTTGGTGAACTCGTCCCATGAGATGTTGGCAGGGTCCTTGTGGGAATCACTGAAACTGTCCCACTAGGCACGTGCTACACCTGTGAGCTGGTGTGTGGCAGCTCCAACACACTCATCGTTAGTGAATGTAGTGAGGTCAAGCTTCTTCTCCATCTCCTTAAGCCAGTCATCGGCTACCAGTGGGTCAGGGTTGGTGCCATCATAGGTAGGTGGCCTTAGCTTCAGAAATCCCTCCAACTTCCTTTGGAAGTCATTCTGCTGGTCTCCTTGGTGACGGTTTGCTTCATTAACAAGAGCTGCAAGAAGTTAGGTCTGTTGTGCCATCACCTCTACCAGGTTCAGTGGTGGTGGTGGCGGAATGTTCTCCTCAGGCGGCGGGGTATTCTCCAGGTTGAAGGGTATCCCTCCATGTCCACGGCCATGGCCACGGCCATGGTTTTTGCCACCATGCCCCCCATTTGGTTTGGCTGGTTTGGGGGTGGGTGCACGTCCACGGTTCATTAGGCGATCAGATCGGCGGTTCGGCATCTACAACACGGATTATGGGCATTTTAGTGATTGTGCCATAAGTGCTTATAATTTAGTATGATTACATGATTCTTGACGATTTAAAGCAAAACATTTATACTATCCAACATTCATTATAAAGAAGCAATAAGATCCATAAGATGCATTAAGATCCAAAACATTAATTACATGAGTTTTATTACATGGCATCATCTCCAGTAGCTACACTTGGAGACTCGCGAGAATCGTACTATGCATAGTGTCTCGTATTACATCTCATAAGGGGTACATCATGGGGTACAACTTATGGAAATCACTGACATGACTCATGACCACGCAGGGTCATCTACTCTAACTCGTACACTGTAGCTGGGATACGACTGTTCCTGATCTCGATCTCCTCGTCAGACTTGTGAAGTCGGGACATGTACTTCAAGGCCTCGGTGAGCTCCTTAGTAGGCTTGGCTCCAGGTAGGGTAGGGCAGGCGTCTAGGTTGAGGCGAGTTGGGGCTAACTCAAACTCCTCTATCCTAGGCTTTGTCTTGCTGTGAATCTCCTTGGGTAGCTGATCCCACATACCCTTCATCTCCCTGAGGCGCTTCTTGTTAGACTTCTGCCAAGCCTACCATGTCCTCTCACACTTGTCCTATAGGTACTTGTTCTGCCTGAGTGCCTCGATCAGGTGACCCTGGTTGCGAATGGCCTTCTTCCTGAACTCCTCTAGCTCCTAAGTCATGGTCTTGTTCCGAGATTGGATTTTCAGCATATCAATCCCCTAGGTCCTCTCTCTGTCTCCTCTGCGGTTGAACTCAGCCTTCTTGTCATCCAACTCTCTCTGTAACTCCAAGACCTTGCTGTTGAGATAGCAGTTCCTGTTGCCTAGGTCGACAACTTTGTCCTGTAAGTCAGCGACCTTAGCTCTGTGGACTTCTTCACGATGGTTGAGCTCATCCTATAGCTTGGCAACTGTCTCAAGTAGACTAGCTCGCTCCTATGCCCCCTACGAGTCTCGCTCCTAGTACTCCCATAGAAGGGCCTGGTCCTGACGTCTCCTCTACTCTAGCTGGGTCACGTACCTGTCCTGCTCTAGTAGGTGGATAGCCGAGATGCGAAGGTATCCGTCCTCCTCGGCAAAGATAACTCTGTCGGCTGCGAAACTCTGCTCACTAGGGGTAAGGCTGAGGTCGAGGTCTTGGGGAAGTAGATGGAACTCTATCGCCTTTAGGTGCTCATAGTGGTCCCTCATCACTCTGTGAAGTGCCTTGTGTGAGACAGCTCGCAGTCCCTCCTCAACTATGTCCTTTATGGTCAACTCGGTGAAAGCCGGGATAGAAAGTAAGGTAGTGCTAGCTGGGAACTTGACTGAGGTGACAATCGGTCCTTCGATTCCTCCTTCCTGAGCTGATTTCCCGGTGCAGGTAACCTTTACAAGCTCGTCAGGGACTCCTAATGTGACGAGAAATCGACAGAGGGTCTATGCAAAACCCCCGAGCTCACGTAGGTCAAAGGTAAGCTTGGCATGGTCTAGAGGTAGCAGTCCTAGAGGCGGCCATTCGATGTTCGTTGCCATCTGTAAGTTTTAAGGAAACAGGTGTTAGCAGGTCAATAAATAGATAAGCCTTGCATAAAAGTAAATGTAGGGTCGGTATATAACCGAAAGAAGGGCTGTTCACGTCCTATTCTATCGTCCATTTCTGAGGGTTTCGTCCTATGGTCAAGTATGGCTCTGATACCAACTGAAGCGACCTGATTTCCGCGAAGGGAAATCCACATGGTCGAAGGGTAATATGACCGTTGTAGATCATTTTACCTAAATTCCAGTCGAATACCACATCCATACAACGATAATATTAGAGTACAAATAGTGCAGAATTACATAAATTATTACATCGCCGCATTGGTGGAATCAAAAGTTGCATTCATTCAGAACAGCTTGAAGATAAGATCGCAAAACTCGAGTGTAGGAATGAACCCCTCAACCGTAAAACTCCTCAGCAGAACCTGTGTGCCAAAATTTATCAGTACAATTTGTACTGGCCACTCCCACCTTATGAGCATTGCTTTGTGGAAATCGGATGCAAGTTGGATATAATTACCATACCATCGCTTAGTCGACAGGCCAACTCCCTCTTGGCACCGTCTCATGGCCCGTAGCCCCTGGCTATGACCAACACTCTCTCACGGGGGAAGAAGAGAAGGACTCATCTCTCTATCTAGTTTAAGCGAAACCCAAGAAAGATCCATAGCCGACAAGTCGGCACATGTATCGATCGATCAACCATACACTCTACAGAGGTTTTACATAACCACAAGATCTGCCTTCCTTGCTGACCGTCGTCAACTGGGCTGATTCTGGCCACTTGCTAGCCTAGGATAATGCCACTCTACCATTCAGCCCTGATACACCCCAAGTCTAGTCTGGGGTGCCCCGTACCTCCTTACACTGTCTGCTATCCACCTAGCAGTAGTGGCAATATCCTACCAAGTAGTCCGGTTGTCCCGTACCATATAGGGCGAGTGGTACGTAAGGCTTCCCGGTGAATCTGAGTACTAGTAAGTCCTTAGGGATGACCAAGCCAGAATGTCTTCATCATGGTTTCCATTTACCATGCCACCACAGCACCTCCACCCTAGGCTCCTCCCATCACAGGTTCACACCTAGGGCCACCTCATATACCATTTACCCACCATAGGTATCCATTGCAAGGGTGCCTAGGTAGCACCCCACGGTAAGACTTGCCCTAGGCTCGTTGTATATTCCAACTTGGTTGACACAACCCTCACCCTCCACGCACCCAAGTCACACATGCAACACTCTCCCCATAGTCCAGATAACACCAGTTTCCACCATGCATCAATGTAGTACAAGCATAGTGGAAGTATAAGCAACGAAATATAGCAGCAAGCGTGTGTCTAGCCTAATAGAAGGTAAGCAGGGGTAAGGTTGCGTCAAGGTAAAGGCCATCAAGTAAGCATACTACCATGCAAGTCCTATCATTGTGTGAGTATAACAATAAAGTAAAGCAATAGCAGTTCTATATGAGCCATGCGTAATAGGTGCTACGAGGTTGGGTGGGATGTGGCACCTTCAGTGTAGTCGTCCCCATACTCTCGGTCCTCGTCTATCTGGTTCTCCTCCGAGTCTGCAAACGATCGCATTATAGTCGCGTTAGCGACGTCTATAGAATAGCACAAAGATCAGTGAAAATTCAAAAGAACCAAATGCACTCAAACATTGGTTCATTGCGTAGAGCTCGATTTTAGATGAATTTTGGTCCTGGTCTTGTATTTTTCTAAGTTTGTATGAATTAGTTATGAATTTCCAAAGTTTCAATAATTTCTAAAAATGGAAAAGGCTAAATTAATCCTGGGCTGACACGTGTCACACTGTGACTGGTCCACATGGCATGCTGACGCCAGCATGACGTCAGCATGGCATCATCATCTCGGTTCTAGGCTGACAGGTGGGGTCCGCTGGCGTCATCTTGACGTCAGCATGACGTCATCAACGTCATTAGTTCCAACAGGTGGGACCGGGGGCTCTTGGGTCATTGACATGTGGATCCGGTCAAAGTCAATGCCAAGTCAACGGCGAGTCAACGGTCACCGTGACATCAGTCACAGACAGGTGGGGCCAGAGCTGCTGACGTCAGAAGTTGACGTCACCATGACATCATCATGATGTCACCTCGGCTATGTTGTTACTGGCAAGTGGGACCCGTGTGACGTCAGCATGACGTCACCTACTGACAAGTGGGTCCAAAGTCTCTGTGTCGTTGACATGTGGGCCCGGTCAATCGGTCAACGTTGACTAGTCAACGTTGACTAGTCAACATTGACTAGTCAACGGTCAACACAGGCCGGGTCCAAACTGGGCCGGTTGGGCCTAGATACGGGCTGGGCTTTGGCCCACCACATGGCATGCTGTGGCGCTGCCACGTCGTAGCCAAGGGCCTCCACTGGGCTTTGGTTCACAGATCGGCCCACACCGCGTGGCTCACGGTGGACTTGTGTTCACGGTCCATGGACCGTATGGTGGGTCTTTGGTGGACCGAGTCCATTTCTCTTTCCTTGGGCATGGTCTATGTGCACTGGGTGCATGTGCGTGTGGCCGGCGAGGGGAATTCCTCTGCTTCCTTCCCCGACGTGCTCCCGCCGGTGGTGAGCTCACCGGCGAGCTCCCACAGTGGCGCTAGCATTCAATTGAGGTGGGAAAAAGCATCGCCAAGCCTCGGCGAGTACGGTGGTGGGGTCAAGGTGGCGGCCAGGGCTTCCTAGGGCTTTGGCCACGGTGGTCGGCGGCTCGGCGTGGCGGTGCTCGCCGGCGGGGCATCTAGGGGTAGTTCCAGGGGTCCTGGTGCCCTATTTTCTTTCAAACGGTTAGCGGGAGGTATGATGTAGCGTCGACAATGACCATAGGGTGCGGTGGAGTCCGCACGCAGTGGTGGTGCATGGTAGAACTCCGCTCGAGGTCCGGTGCTCGTGGCCAAGGCACTGTGGCCGGCTAACGGTGTCTTGGTCTACGCAGCTATCCTCCAGGCGTCATGGCAGTGCTCTACGGCTACTTCCTAGTCCAACGAGGCGGCCGAATGCACATGCGGTGGCCGCGCCATGACGGCGGCATTACGAGCACGGCGAGCGCGTGCACTGCGATGGCGTCCATGGGCTAGGAGGTGGTCTCAACAAAGGAACTCACCGAGTGGTACTTGGCGGCGTTCGGTGGTGATGCGGTGGCGAGGCGCTGCCTAGTGGTGGTAGCCGCGTCGTCGGGGTAGGCGCACGGGGCGGCACTCCGAGCTCCGGTGATTGATGTCTCCGAGCCCCCTGCTCGCCTCCCTCTTTCGAATTTCCCTCTCGGCCCTCTTCTCTCGGAGTGATGCGGGTAGTTGGGCCACCGAACGGCGGCGGTGGGCTGAGGAATCCCTAGGGCGCTCTGGGCATCGCTTTATAGCCCCAAGGTCCGAGCTTCACCCATGGCGGACGGGACGGACGGCAGGCAAGGCGCCGAACGCATCGGACGGTTCACGGGAGCGGGGTAGTTGGCGTAGGGGTTGCGTGGGCGCGGCGCCAAGGGAACATGGCCTGGCGATCTGCGTGACCCTAGGCCCGCGCCTGTCGCTTTGGTCGGGACTCGGTCGGGAGGAGATGCCGGCGTGGGGAGGAAGAAGGCAGTGTGCCGGGAGTGGCTGACGCGTGGGGTCCGGGTGGCAGCGGCAGCAGGTGGGGCAGATGGGCGCTCGGGCGTGAGCGGCGTGCTGGGCCGGTCGTTCGGTCGTGCGGGTTGGGCTGGCCTGCGCGCGATGCAGGGCTGGTTAGCGGGCCGAGCAGGCCGAGCCGGCTGCGAGGCTTTCTTCTTTTCTTTCCTTTTTCTGTTTTATTTTTCGTCTTCTTTATTTGAATTCAAATTTGATTTGGAGTTTGAATTCAAATCTAGTGTACCTTATTCATTGGCTTTTTAGATGTGAGGCCCACAACACTCTTTTATATATATTAGGAACTTTATTTAGCTATTTTGTGTAACAAAAATAGTGGTAGTTTTGTTATACAAAAATAGAAATGGTTTTCATTTTAAGCATATATTCTTTGGTTTGATTAATAATTCCTTTGTGGTTTATTACTTTAAAGAAGTTGTAAAGCAATTGGAAATCCAAATCACAACTTGAGTTGACAATGTATGCAACACTTTATTTGTTAGAATTTAAATAAACATAATTAGCAAATGACATGCTATGCTCATGAAATTGTCTAGTTGGGTTACAACTAATGAAAAACTTAGGGTTGGCTCCTACAGTTGTCACTCAACATTGTATGGGGTTAAACAACAAAAATTTTGTAGTTGTGATTTTTGGCGCGTGGCTTTTTGGGGTTGTTACAGAAGGTGTATAGGGACCACTCACTCTATAGCACTGTTCACATATGAACACGTCGCCGTATGCCTCTAGCATCAAGTATGTTAGAAATTAGCCTCCACTGTAGCATGCTATCTGTTCATCTCCACAAGTGGAAGCATTGATGGATTATATCCAGACGAACTTGAAAGATCATAGATGACACCATAAACACGAAATTTGTTAATGAGATTTATTCGTAGCCTATGTCCCGGGGCATCACTACGGGCGGTCCTCCCAGCAACACCGGCAGCTCCAAGGTCCTGACAACATGATGAGGCCATCTCACGAGCCTAGTGACTCTCTGATCATGATAACAACTGCAGCACTCCTCACATATTTATGGTGATAAAAGATTATAGTCTTAGCCAGGGCAGGGGTGGGGTGGGGGTGGGGGGGGGGGGGGGGGCGCTGGAGCCCCCATAAATTTTTAGGCAAAATTCTATAGTGTAGGTGGGGCTGAGACTTAAGATCGAGCAGTAGTCGGAGGTATGTATTATTCAGCCCCCCCCCCCCCCCCCTAAAATTTTTCCTGGATAGCGTAACCAAACTTGTACATAATATGCGACACTAAGTGATACTGAATGGGACTGTGATACCTAACAAGAAGTGAATAAGGCAAGTAAAAACTACTTATCAAAACATATGCAAGATATATATCTAGCTGTGCATCACAGTCTTGATAATGTTGCTATCTCAAAACCAAAAGAGTTATGCAACATATGCTACAGTCCTATCAACACAGGAAAAACTATCTAAAAATTCTAGAACGATATATAATTTTTGATGAGCAGACTAATAATTAGTTGGCTTGGATCCAAACAGGTGTTGGCAGCCCTTAACTCCAAATTCTGACCGTGAATTCCGGCATGAATGCAAAGGAAGATCAACATACAACATAGTGATAGGGTTTAATTCTAATAATTCACATAATTGTTTGTGTTTATTAGTATGTTGGAGTGTGTTGGCCAAAGTGGAGGGAAATTTAAGGACAACAACAAAGAAAGACACTCTCGGTAAATCAAGAGCAGGCACGCATGGATCCGTGAGCAAACCACCTCAACTCAATGTGTCCCAGTCATATCCTTAACAGGGCCCATTCGGCAACAAGCCAAGTGTAAATGGGCGTGAACACACACTAAAAGGGTTTGGCCAAACCACCTTAAGGCCCAGATTTGGTCGAACCTCCACAGAGCCTAAATCCGCTCAAATTTGGCAAGCGCGTTCTCAACTGCCTCCACACGATGATCCTGACCTCAAGACGCCAAGGCATCTATCCGAAGGTTCGATAGAACTTCCCAAACACTAGGTTCGGTCGATCTTTCACTACAGGACACTACTACTGGAATTTTAACCGAGGCGGGCAAAAAGATTAACAGACAAATGATCCGCCTCCGCCAAAAGGTCACGGTTAATCCGGCCTTAACGGAGGCGGTTGGCCCAACCACCTCGGTTAATAAATAAATTGTGGCGATTGCCCTAACGCAACCGCCTCGGTTAATACTTATTAACCGAGGCAGTCTCTCTAAACCGCCTGTCCCCATTAAACATTTAACCGAGGCAGGTGACTTAAGCCGTCCGCCTTCGTTAAACTATTAACGAAGGCGGCTGTTATTATTTGTCCGCCTTCATTAATTATTTTGCAAATTAAAAAAATACTTTTTTGAATTCAATTCAATTCGAATTTGAATTTCAAAACACAGATAAAACAGAAAATATGCATATAGAGGACAAACATATATTACATATTCATTCATGTGTTGTCCTTATCGTTCAACGAACCACATTAAGTTTTAAACATTACATGCATGTCGTCATTATCTTACCACAAACATAATCGCATTCATACATCTCAAACTAAGGATCAAAAGAGGTCCACCAACTTGTAATCCGTCATGTCTATCATGGTTCTCCAGTTTATGATCTTCTTGTACTTCTCCTCCATCGCCATCTCGCTCTCCTTGTTGAAGAACGTTCTCCCAACATGCATGCATTCGTCCATGACAAATTTACATATGTCCACTACTATTTGAGTGATGTTCTTATGGTCGACCTTTTCCTTTTGCCACCATTCTTGTGATTTCTTGAGCTGCCGCTAGCTATGGCTGAAATTGCCGCACACCCTTAGGTATTCGCCAGAGTAGTATCCACATAATACGCTTGCAGGAGGTTGTTTGGCGTACTGCACGATATATATAATACACACTCATTAGAACATATGGAGAGCATGCACGATGTATCATGACATACGACTTTTGATACATACTGGGAATTGTCGCCTTAGTTTCAGTTTTGTGCCATTCTTCTTCTTCTTCTTCTTCTTCTTCTTCTTCTTCTTCTTCTTCTTCTTCTTCTTCTAATATCTTCGATCATAGCACTCGGGGTCTTGCACATACTTCTTGTAAGCACTATATGAAAACCACTAGTGTCAACAAGAAATTTAACACGTACGTTAAGTGTATAAAAGAATAAGTACCGTCACTTACTATCGCAATATGCTTTCAAAATCCTTGTACCCTTCTTTGTTTGTCACCCTCAAGGAGTCGAATATACAGGCCCTTCCATCCTGAGCACAGATTATAAATACAATCCAGTGGCCCATGATGACCAAGCTGCACCATTCAAAGTACGAATTTCAAGTCTTAAATTAAATATGAAAAGTGGTGATCCCAGTAGTAAGTGATATGTTGCAAGTATCCTTTTGACTTACCCGGACTGGTGGGCTCCAAGGACGCACCCATTTCCCTTGACCTTCTTCATGGCTCTGTAGATGTACATTTCCGCGTTATACTTCAAGTCTCCACACATTATTATCCGGGCTTGCACTCTCTCCATTGGGCTCAACTTCACGAACCTATGATGTGTGTCTGGTACAACGTAGCCTATGATGACCCTCTGTGTAATACACGTCGGAGATAGGTAAATAATATCTCTGCCCAGTTCCTTGCATACATAGGACTACATCCTGTAACCTTATAATTGATCACTGAGCCTGAGAAGACAGTTTACCATCAATTGATCAGCAATTTATGTTTGCTCTTGGCCTATTAGAACATTTGGCTGGAACTGGAAGCACCTAACCGTTGCACGCTATGCCATTCCCAATTTCACAAGATCACAACCTCAAAACTCAAACATAACCTGAAATCTCACAGACTCCACTGGCACCTAAAATGGAAATCATAGAATTTACATAAAAAAGTGATGGTAAATTCTTTCCCAAAATTCAAGAAAAATAGCATAAGATTATTTAATTTGTAAAGGTGAATTAGGCTTAGGTGTAGAGAGCAAAGGTGTGTACATATGGTAGATAATAACATGTAGGGAATTGGTGACAAGAACCAGTAGAGGGACAAGAACCAGCAGGGCAGCCTTTGTGCTATTTTTTTTTTCAAAAGCCGCTATATATGCCCACTGCCACCAGACTGCTGGTGTGCCATGGCAACCTTTGTTCCACCACCGGTTGAAACGATGGTGCTCATGAGGAAAAAGGCCTTGAGGATGTTAATTCCAGCGTGCCAATGAACACAGTAGTCTCGAATGCATGGCTCTGGGATTCACTCCTTGACAACCCTAAAGTGAAACAACTATTTCAATGTGCTCCGCTCACCAAAGTAAGTTGTAGAGGTCGCTATTCACTACCAAAATGGTGGAATTCTCCTAGTATTTTTGAGTAGTAATAAAACACTACCACTAGTCATAGGATATGAGAATCTCACTAGGAGACATTTGGTAAGTAAAATTTATACTAAATTTTAAATACCAAAACACTAGGAGAATCCCACCTCACTAGGAGAAATTGAAAATTCTGGTTGTGATTAACACAGTGACAGCCTGTGAGCTTGGTTGTAGTGTAGATGAGGTTAGTCCAGTAATAAAGAGCTTTAGGTCCTGTCATGTTCCTGGATCTTGTGATCAAGAACGGTGTAACTATCGCTAGTAGTGCTGGTATTAATTGTTCACTACCGGAGGTGGCTTCTTTGCCGAGTGCCTCAGGCACTGGGCAAAGGCTGATATACACTCGGTAAAGGGCGCTCGGTAAATAGTTGATCAGCAAAGACCTCTTTGCCGAGTGCACTTTATCGGGCACTCGGCAAAGCCTTTGCCGAGTGCTAATCTGACACTCGGCAAAGAAAAGTCGCCGTGACGGCGAGCACCACCATGACGGCGGCTTTGCTGAGTGTCAAGGTCAAGCACTCGGCAAAGGTCACCTCTTTGCCGAGCGCCTTTGACTAAAAGACTCGGCAAAGGTGGCCACTATGCCGAGTGCCACCAGAAAGACACTCAGCAAACAGGCGACCTTTGCCGAGTGCCTGGCCCGTGGCACTCGGCAAATCTGTGATGTTTGCCAAGTGCAATGGCCTGTGCACTCGGCAAAGCATGTTCCCAGGCATGTTCCCAGGTCGTCACTTTGCCGAGTGTCATGGCCATTGCACTTGGCAAAGTGACTAAAACAGTCTTTTTTATTTGTTTTTTACATTCCATCCAAACAAACAGAAGATATATATAACCAACATCACATATATATCATCAACAGCACATATATATCACCAACACCACATATATATCACAAATGTCACATGTCTCACAATATATCATAAATAAGTTCACAAGTAATCCAAGTGCTCCATCATCTTCAACCACAATTGCAAATAGAAGTACCATTAACAACCACAAGTATCATCACTGATTTGGTGAAGGATTCGCTGAAGCATGAGGATCGTTCAATGCCGCCGATTGATTCTGCACAAAGGAAAAGATAAATATATACCATACATGAATAAAACTTTCATACTCCACTAGGTTTGACCGTAAGCATGAACATACAAACTAAAACATTTATACTCACAGGAGTAGAATTTTGAGGAGGTGGAGGTGGAGCGAATAGCGAAGGTGGCAGAAGTACAACCATAGCGGCGCCAAGACTTTGCATGTACTGAAGAATCTCCACCATCCTCTGCTGCTCGGCCTCCCGCTCGGCCCGCTCGGACTCCACCCTCTCCATCTTCGCCTACATCTGCTCCTGTATCCTCCTCTCTTGTTCCAGCTGGGCCTACAATATATTCACCCCTAATGTTATAATAATGCAAAGGAAAGGGATGAAAAAACCAATGAATGACGAAGAAACCAGGAATAACCTCGAGTGCCTCCACCCAGTGGAGTGAAGTGTCCTGCCGAGGTCGTATGGCCGGGCTCCTGCTCGTGCTGCTTGCTCTAATCTGGGAGAGACTAGGAGTAGCGGCCGAGTCATTTACGCCGTCACCAATTTAGTACCGCCCATGCTTCTTGCCTCCTCCCACCCTCATGACGACTTCTCCATCAAGGTCCTCGGTGCTCAGATCGTACTGTGGCCCATGGACCTCCCTTGCCATCGATGTGTACTCACTGAGGCGATTGTGGATGGTCGCATTGCTGTACGCCTCGGGCCCGTCCTCCGGGTTGTAGTCGACGTCGGACGTCGCCTTGCCCTTGTGGGCCATAGCAAATGCCTTGAAGATGGAGCAAGTCCGGCCACCATGTGATGCCGACTGTGAGAAAAACAGCAAGATGATTAGAAATCATGCAGAATTGAGCGTTAGAATAAATAAATGAATTCGCGTACCCATGTTTCTGCGTATCTGCTAAGGCTGCGGCTGTCTTGATGGTGTGCTACACCTGGCATCATCAAACGCCGCTCCTGGCACAAGTTGTGCGTCTCCTCCCACTCGCGTGAGCACCACTTGTCCACCATCTGTTCCCAGCACTAGGGATGCGCGGTGCACCAATAAGGAATCATCTATAGGCCATCAAGTACATGACATATCAGAAGATAAAATTAAGCTTACTTAATCTCAAAAGGAATCAGTATTAATGTTCTGTATTTACCTACAGGTACTGGTCCCGGGTCAGCGTCATGCTCCTTGCGTCCCTTTTGGTGACCTTCAATTCAAGGACGGTCGCGTAGTAAGTTACGACGGCCTAGATGCGCGCCTCGTAATGCATGTCCACGACGAGTTTTTTGCAGCATTTGGTAGCCACCGCATCCGCCCTGGCCTCATGTCCGTCCTGGCATCTAAAGAAATCCTGCATACAAACACGATGTATCCATTCATTATTTCAAGAATGTCCAATGAATGTGATGTATTGAGCAATGTAGTGCGAGGAGGACTTACTCACAGCTCTTGCTTCACCCGCTCCGCCTTGTTGTTGAATACCCTTGGGGCCTGATCTGCATCATCGGGGGCGGCGGCGTAGTGGTCAAACGAGTAGGTCGGCCCCGTCACTCCGGCGTACTCAACCAGGCCAGGGAAGTGCTCCTTGCACAGAAGACTGAGGATGCCATTGACCTGGCGTGTGTGACCACCTCCACTTGCCACAATCGTTCAGTTCCTGCCCAAGTGATTACGAAAAATTCTTAGTTTCTATTTTGATTTTCAACATATCATATAAAGTAGTGATAACATCTAAAGTTACTTACTTTTTCCCCTCGGGTCGAATCAGCGGGCGTCTCTCACAAGGTATCGGTCGCTGAGGGAGGCTCGCGGGACCTCGCAAGTAGACGCTCGACAAACTAGAGGAAGCGGAACCCCCTACTGTCACCTCCTCCTCGGCGTCCTCCTGCGCCTCCTCAGTGTCCTCCTATGCCTCCTCGGCGTCCTCCTGGGGCACCTGCTCCTCCTCCTCCTCCTCACGCGACGGGGCGGCAGGCGACGGCTCCCTCCTGTGGCTGCTCCTCCTCCTCCTCCCACCGCCCACCATCTTTTTGTAGTGTGCAAATGCTGAGATTCATGGGAATAATTCCTGAGTTGATCCACAGTATTTCGATAGATAGCAGTTTTGACTAGAACTTATATATGTAGCATTCATATCACTCCATAGATGGGAGCGGATTGGAAAGGGGGTGAAAAAGAAAAGGATACCAACGAGCTGAGTCATGCATGCGCAGGATCAACATGGGAGCGGATTGGAAAGTGTCATGCGCAGGATGGTTTTGCACCTAGCCCATGTGACCATATATACGAAGAATGAAATGAGCACAAGGAATGGGAACCAAATTTTCCCTCCCATAAATAAGACACAATTATCTAACTATATGTTAATCATGTGTTAAGTCTATTCATATGATGGTATGTCATTCATATTGCCATAAGTCCATAACTCTGAAACCAAGAAATCCCATAGTAACATTATCTTCTTTCAGAAAGGAGAAGCATTAACCAGGAGCAATAAACTACTTAGATCCATTTTCTGCAGCATAGATACTGCCAGGGGCATCTAAAAGGTGTTACTGTTTTTCACGTTTTAAGGTGCTGCCAGTTATAGATTAGCACTAAGGTGTTACTGTTTTCATTGTTTTATCAGAGGTTGCGTGTTGGATCATCACTGGAGAAAGACAGCTCGCATTCGGGGTCTCTATCTTGAAGCTCTATTGAGACAAGACATTGCATTTTTTGACAAGGAAATGACCACTGGACAATTGGTTGAGAGTATGTCCGGAGATACAATACTTATCCAGGATGCAATTGGTGAAAAGGTTGACCCATGTAAACTGTAAACACATCATTGTCAGCTTGTGAATTGTGATGCTGGTTCATATTAACTTTACTAAAGCTACAAAGCACATAGGCAGCATATTTGTATCTAATGGTCTAACAGCATGGTATGGGGCAAAGCTGATTATTGATAAAGGATATGAAGGAGGTCAGGTTGTAAGTG
Organism: Miscanthus floridulus; assembly: GCF_019320115.1. NCBI lineage: Eukaryota > Viridiplantae > Streptophyta > Magnoliopsida > Poales > Poaceae > Miscanthus > Miscanthus floridulus. The sequence continues at coordinate 93,561,468 of NC_089597.1, forward strand.
TCTGGATGACATTCATGACAGGCGCAATGTAAGTCATCAATACTCATTGAACCTTGCTCTAAAATGTCATATGCATATATTTTCTTTCTTGATCAATTAATTCTTGTGCAAGGTGCATAGACACAATTCTATAATCCTCAACTACAATTTTCCAGTATTTTAAATTTGAATCCATTGATTACATACTAAACTAGCTAGCTTATAACTACTTAGTTGCTTATATACTAAACTAGCTAGCTACATTCGAGTGCAATTGTATGTGTGCAAATTTAACATCATAGTAAAAATAAATTGGCAGTGTAATTGTGCATAATAATATATACACACATGATATATATATCTGCATGTAAAATAATGCATCTAAGCTCATGCAAAAGTGTCAGTGATTGAATGTGCACTCTAGCTTAGCTTATAACAATTCAGTGTCTGAATGTATATATACATATGCAATGGCTAGCTTATAACAACAGTTATTTCATTCCAATCAGGTTGAAATCTCTAGCAAATTTATCCTTGTTTTCTAATGGAGAATGTACTAGATTTACCTGGTGCCGCCTTCGCCGCAGGCCGGGGCGTCGGCGAGAACGCTGCCAAGCTCTTGGCCACCTCCGCTCTTTCTCCTCCTCCTCCGGCGGCGTGGCGCGGGGGGGCGGCGCTGGCGCGGGCGCGCAGGCGCGCGGGCAGCGGCGGCGCTGGCGTAGGCGCGCGGGCAGGGGCGGCGCTGGCGCTGGTGGCGCGGGCGCGGGCGGTGGCAGCTGCAGCGCTGGCGCGTGCGTGTGGTGTGTGCGGTGTGTGTAGGCCGGCCCAGCCGACGGGGTTAAATCCCCATTTTGCCGAGTGCCCCCGATCTGGCACTCGGCAAAGGTTTTTTAATTTTTTTTAATTCTTTGCCGAGTGCCACCAGTATTCTTATTGAGTCTAAGCACTCTTGATGGTAATTCTTTTTTCGTTGTGCATAGAAAGGGAAATTGTTAACCAATAAATATAAAACCTGAGTGCTGTAATGTTCAAACAAAAAACATGTTTCAGAATGCAAATTCAGCATGTGTCAACATGTGCTTGCATGACATATCAAGATGCACGTGCGGCACGCACGTGCCTAGAAAACATCTATCGTTTTTATTTGCCATTTTCTAGCTTGCTTGCAGTTATCATCTTATCCTAGTATTTCCACGTTTATTTGAAACCAACATTTTTTTTATCATTTGGAACTATGTTGAAGTGCCAGTGGAGCGCCAGTTCTACTGTCCTTGCCGTTAGTGTATATTTGTTTGAGTGGAAGTCGTTAGTGTACATGTATATTCCGCATGTCTATGAAAATTTTTATAAAAATCACAAGGGCAGTAATGTCATTTTTTTACAAACTCTTCATCATCATAGTGAATTCCATCGTATGTTTCCGCGATCAATGACCTTACCTCTAGACTCACTTTCATCACTCTCGTCATCTGCTTGACAATGGCATATAGTGATTTTCTTTGATTGTTGATGGACAAAAAAGTCGATGGCTATGAAAACTTGTAGTTTGTTTGGCGAAGTTTGATGCCTGCATGGGAGCGTATCTTCTTACAACAATCTTGCTATTATTGGTTCCCATCCACCGACTATGATAATGACAATTTTTGTGTAGGAGTGTCAGTTTTGTATTTACCAGAGCCATATAACTCAAAGTTTTCATGACCTAGGTCTGCATAGTAGTAACCCTTAAGTTGGCATGGTTTAAGTTGGGCATTTGTAATCAATAGTCCTGTAATATGAAGAAATACAACCTCAAATAAGAATTATTCATATAAACATAAGCCAACCAAATGATCTGCCTCCGCCAAAAGGTCACGGTTAATCCGGCCTTAACGGAGGCGGTTGGCCCAACCACCTCGGTTAATAGATTAATTATGGCGATTGCCCTAACGCAACCGCCTCGGTTAATACTTATTAACTGAGGCGGTCTCTCTAAACCGCCTGTCTCCATTAAACATTTAACCGAGGCGGGCGACTTAAGCCGTCCGCCTTTGTTAAACTATTAACGGAGGCGGTTGTTATTATTTGTCCGCCTCCATTAATTATTTTGCAAATTAAAAAAAATACTTTTTCGAATTCAATTCAATTCGAATTTGAATATCAAAACACAGATAAAACAGAAAATATGCATATAGAGGACAAACATATATTACATATTCATTCATGTGTTGTCCTTATCGTTCAACGAACCACATTAAGTTTTAAACATTACATGCATGTCGTCATTATCTTACCACAAACATAATCACATTCATACATCTCAAACTAAGGATCAAAAGAGGTCCACCAACTTGTAATCCATCATGTCTATCATGGTTCTCCAGTTTATGATCTTCTTGTACTTCTCCTCCATCGCCATCTCGCTCTCCTTGTTGAAGAACGTTCTCCCAACATGCACGCATTCGTCCATGACAAATTTACATATGTCCGCTACTATTTGAGTGATGTTCTTATCGTCGACCTTTTCCTTTTGCCACCATTCTTTTGATTTCTTGAGCTGCCGCTAGCTATGGCTGAAATTGCCGCACGCCCTTAGGTACTCGCCAGAGTACGTAGTATCCACATAATACGCTTGCATGAGGTTGTTTGACGTACTGCACGATATATATAATACACAATCATTAGAACATATAGAGAGCATGCACGATGTATCATGACATACGACTTTTGATACGTACCAGGAATTGTCGCCTTATTTTCAGTTTTGTGCCATTCTTCTTCTTCTTCTTTCGATCATAGCACTCGGGGCCTTGCACATACTTCTTGTAAGCACTATATGAAAACCACTAGTGTCAACAAGAAATTTAACATGTACGTTAAGTGTATAAAAGAATAAGTACCATCACTTACTATCGCAATATGTTTTCAAAATTCTTGTACCCTTCTTTGTTGGTCACCCTCAAGGAGTCGAATATACAGGCCCTTCCATCCTGAGCACAGATTATATATACAATCCAGTGGCCCATGATGACTAAGCTGCACCATTCAAAGTATGAATTTCAAGTCTTAAATAAAATATGAAAAGTGGTGATCCCAGTAGTAAGTGATATGTTGCAAGTATCCTTTTTACTTACCCGAACTGGTGGGCTACAAGGACACACCCATTTCCCTTGACCTTCTTCATGGCTCTGTAGATGTACATTTCCGCGTTATACTTCAAGTCTCCACGCATTATTATCCAGGCTTGCACTCTCTCCATCGGGCTCAACTTCACCAACCTATGATGCGTGTCTGGTACATCATAGCCCACGATGACCCTCTAGGTAATACGTGTCGGAGATAGGCAAATAATATCTCTGCCCAGTTCTTTGCATACATAGGACTACATCCTGTAAGGACAAGTTGTCATGGCATTATTAGTTTCATTCTAAAGTACCTACGACGATGCAAAGGTGTAAAAGTCGTAATTAAGTTACACGGCAAACAGCGTCACCATAGCGACATCGAGGTCCTTGCACTGCAGCAGCCTATGCATATCATGCAACTCTACGATGACTTGATCATCTTCAGGCAAGTGGAAGTACTTCGTTGGGATCTTGACAATGAAACTTTGCAGCCCTACTTTCACCGCATTCTTGTACCAGAGATGGAACCTCCGTACCTCCCATGGCTCCTCCTGTACGAGTGGGCCCAAGACCAACATGAACTTGCCATGCTCATAGTTGTTGAGGCAATAATCCAAAAGGTCCAAAACGCCACTGGTGTTCGTGGCCTGTACAACTGAGACAAGGAGGAGTGAAAAAGTTTGCTAGCATCTCCGCATACAATATCTATTGACTATACGTGCCAGTAGCATACCTTTCAAATGAAGTTGAGCTTTGGAACTCGTTGGCTATTTGATAGGCCACTTAACTCGTCTTGGTGTGGTTCTAGGGTATGGTCTCTTCTTCTGTAGGATTCCTTAGTGCAGGAGGACATTGCCCTTTGCCCTCCTTAGAACCACTTGCAGGCGGTGTATCATTGCTTGATGCTGCCCCTATACCTCCCTATGGTTTGCTCGTGCAGGAGGCGGACTTCCTTGAGGACTACTACTTGGGTCAACATTCTCATTGTCATCGCCGCCGTAGTCATCGTCGTCACCCACGGGGGATGGTGAGGGCTCTGAGCACTGTGACGCCGGTGTTAACACCTGTGGGTGCACGCAGTAAAAGATCTGCAAGCACATGGATATCATATTAACTTTTCACTTGGAGTATTCCAAATATCGTATCCATAGGAAAACATGTGAGATAACTATAGTCTAACTTAACTAGGGATAGCGACAAGGCTAAGGATAAACTGGACCGTAGAGAGGACTACTAAGGTTCTCTATTTCTAACTTAGGTAAGCTATGTATTCTAGTGTTCACCTGGGGACATTACTAAAGGAAAGCACAACTAGAGTATGATATTCTATTGCAATCAGGTCCTACTTGGACTATAGACAGGAGGTGGACTACAAAGGACTCAACGAGAATATCACCCTCGCGATCTACCACCGATGTGGAATGTAGGATGCATCTACAAGTAACTAGAGTCTAAGCACTACCTTACACCAATGATTACTACTTTACTCCTCCTAGGAAAGGAATAAAGCACTCAAACGAGTTGCGATCCTAATGAACAATCACTACTATAGATTGACTTTTCACCGTGGCCACTTTCACTGCTGTAGCGATAAAACCATCGGTGTTATACTTCAATCATTGATTGGACCGATAGGGAGGCCTCCTAAGGAAGGAAACTGGTAGTTGAAACTTCTACCACCAACGGGTTAACAATAGGTGCGGCAGTGGTATTTTCTCAGTCGTACGAAATGCTAAGCTGACTAGGATACATGTTATGGCCGTCGGCCCTCCATGACCATTTGGTCTATCGGCGATGAAGTCAGCGTGAGTTATTTCCCAACTACCCACAACACAATTGCATCATCATTACTTGCACTTCTCCATCTTCATGGTTGGCCTATTTAACTAGGGTCTAGATCCACCACTTGGGCTCAATCCACACACTCTTGAATCTACACACTCGTGAGCTAATCATCTTTCCTCATCGCCAAGAAGTGCTTTGTCTTCATCCTTGCACCTCTGGCCATGAGAGGTGCAAGATGGAGATAAAGCACCTCACATGGATGCTAGTGATTGGAGAAGGCCTTCAAGATTAGGTGCTTTAGATTCCATAACCTTGCTTCCCTTGAGCATCAAGATGTAGATCTACATCCCTCAACCTTCAGAGGTAGCAAGGTTATGGAATATAAAGAACCTCTCTAAGATACAGGTGCAAGTTTTGCGAGGTGCTCCTTCTCCATCCTTGGTGAGGTGCTACCACTGAACAGGAGCTTGACCTTGATGATTCTAGATCTTGCTAATAGAATATCTACAATCATCTGGTTCTCTCCTATTCAGGGGCTGCATACTCGATTTGGGGTGCTTCAAGTTTTGCGATGTGTTGCGTCATTCTTTAGATTCCATAATATTTGTACCTTGGAGGATCGAGACTGCATCCCATGACCCTCGAAGGGTACCAAGATTATGGCAGCACCTCGGATCTATTGCTTTGTATGTGCAAACCGCCATATGATACGTATCTGTTATCGCATAGACCTCAATGGAAAATACATAAAGAAGTACTACTGAAGTATTTCATTTGGGTCGATGCTTGATAGTCAAGTCTCATCGGCTCAAAATAGCTAACAACTAGAGTATCACATTTAATTAGAACAAAAAATAATAATAAAAGACTTAGGAGTGACATTCAAATAGTAGATTGTCTACTTATAACTTATAAGACCTTAGATATAATCTATGGTCCTAAGAAAACATTGTTTACAACATCTTGTGCATGGATATTCACTGTGATAGCCTCAGCAGCATCAGTGAAGTCTCCAATCAGGTCCTCTTGATGTTCCAGGTGATCAGTGTCTGGAGAACTAGGTTCCAGATGATGGAGCTTATGCCCTGAACACAGTTGCATTACAGCCAAAGTGGCACGGGCACCATAGCGGACCCCATGAGTTGCCACTTCTCTAGCACGAATCGGGATATCCTGCAAGCGATCTTCAAGCGAAACACCCTTGGCATTGACTGCTGCAACTGCGCCAAGTGCTGCATGTCGGAGGGTGTCATGGCGATTCTCCAGATCGATCTCCCTATGATGAGCCTCCTCGATCTCACGACGAGAAGCAACCAGTTGTTCCTCAAGATCTTATGAAAATGAAGGGTTACCGAATAAAGTTGCAGATATAAAAGCAAATACACTTTAAAGAAATTTTACCTAGTGCCCTAGCATGAGCTTCATCAGCATGACTCCTTTCACGAATAAGATTCTAGACATTGTCCTGACTATCATGTGACTCGAAGGATGAAGATGACCCAGCGAGAAGTGCTTCATGCAGCATTGATTGTAGTCCAACCTTCGCTTGAGTTGGCCGATGTACTACAACATGAGAGATAGCCCTGTATATTCAAAGGATTAATGCAAGGCAGCCATAGAGATAAGAAATCATTCCTTCTCACCCTTGGCGACGAAGAGGGACATGAAGGCGTGGAGGTAGATCTATGGCTTCTGGAGTTTCCTCCCTTGGACGCTTGTCGTGAGCCATTGTTTAGAAGAAGACTAGAAGGAGAAAACGAACAAGAAAAGATATGTGTCATAGCACAACAAATGAACACAAGTAGTATTCCTTCTACTCGGCCTTGCTTCCAAATTTATAGCCCTAGGGGACCTCTATAGTGTGGGTTCATCGAGTTATGTGTGAGATTAGGGGGCATGTGTTCACACCAAAATTGATTTGTTTATCAGCGGCCCGCATTGTATCAGCTGCTTATTTTGTTAAAAAAATTGAGAGATTTTGGGTGCAAAAAATCTATCAACAGATATATAGACACACCCTAATAAGAATCTAGTGGAGCAGGGGTGCATGCTCGTACGGAGAAAAATACGATCAGCACCAGCAGATTTTGAACGACGAGATACATATATAGTTGATGTTGTTGCCAAATTAAAATAAAGCCACCAACCATATATGTATATACATATAAATGTTTAACACAACTTAACATGCACTAATTCAGAATTAATCTACCACACTAATGTGAATAACTTATAGCACTCCCATGAGATCCTATACTCTTCGCTGCAGAACCTAGCCCAAGTCAAATTCTTCAAATCCGACGGGCTCGCTGTAGCTGATGTTTGTGCAATGCCCATCCCGAGGAAGCACATGACAAAGAATGCGCCCTACATGCTGTGGCACCACGTCCTGCAACAACCAGTACATGTCTCGGTGGCACCACGTACTATAACACCCTAGGTGTTAGACTTGCATAATTGCACTTGCATTTGCATGAGCATAAGCATCATTCATTCATATATGAGCATTTACATGTGAAACATACAATTGAAACATGAAACATTGCTTTGAAACATGTGAAACATGCCTTGTTATTCTATGTTTCTAATATGTGTATGCTTATGATCATGTGTGATTAAGTGCAAGTGGTTGATGTTGATCACTAAAACACCTCAGACATGTTTAGGATGGTACATGGAGCAAGTTTGGTATTCATGACATGGACCAAAATAGCCCCCAAGTCATAGTTATTCTAGAAACTCCAATTTTCAAGTTACTAGTTCGACCAAAGTTGAACTATGCTTTAGAGTGCTTGCATGGCAGTGCACCCTTAAGCAAAGTTGTAGTACTTGACTAGAGTAACAACTTTCATTTTTGGGTCAAGATCTAATTTAGTGCATAGCATGCTCAAAAATAGCTCACATGTAGCAAGAAAATACTATTTTGGATTTTGAAAAACTTTCTGAGTGTTGGAGTTGATTACAGTTTCAATGTACCTGACTTTGAGGTGATATAACTTCCTAACCATGGTGATCTAGACCAAACCCATAGAAGCATAGTTGGAGTTTACATGTAGCTCTACAACTTTTGTTAATGAAATTTTTGCAAAGGACGGATGGATTAAGAGATATAAGGGGACGAAAATGACTGTTCGGTCGACGTCATTGAGCTCTGAATTGGTCTAAACTGATTCATCTTGGCTCGATGTGGCCAACCGCTGTTAGGCCAGGCACGCCATTTGGTGGCCGTTCACCGGCGCTAGCCCCACCAGTCAGGCCGAGGTGGGTGACAAAGCCGCCGCATCTTGCCCGTGCTCTCTCTCGCTCACTCGCCTTGCTTCGCTCTTTCTCTCCCTCTCGCCACGGCGAAGCCGAGTGCCATCACCGCCGTGAGCGTCACTGAGCTCGTGCGTAGCCCTCACCGCTCCATTTCCAAATTGCCACGCCAATAGCTTTGCCTTGCTCCGCTCTACCACCTCAACCTAGTAGAGTCTCCGTTTGAGCCCAAGGTAAAGGCCTATGGCCATTCCCACCACTGCGACATCGCTGGAGCGCCGCTGAGCTCCAAGCTCGCTGTGGCTAGCTCGGGCCGAACCATCTCTGCTTGTTTTCTCTCAAGTCTCATTTCCCCCTCTAAACCTTGAAGCTCGTGCCGGTGACCGATTAGCCTCTACCAGTGTGTGTATGCCGTAATGTGGCTATGCACCACCATGACATCACCGCCACCGAGGCCTGCATGCGGCCGAAGCTCACTGTTGCCTCGCTGAAACCCTAACCCACCTTAGCTAGCTTTGTTAGGATACCATGAAGCCGTAATGAGCCTCGCCTAAGCACCCCATGCCGAAGAATGCCGGTGCACCGCTGCGCTGCCTTCGCCGTCCACCATGCACTCCGACAAGGGTGCTCTAGTGCACCATCGGTCCAACGAGGGGCACCACTGGATGTGGGTTGACGTGAGGAACATGATGGTGGCTGGGGTTTCACCGGAGACCTCATCGTCGGTGAGTTCTCGCCGGTCAAACACCATGTCCTGCACTGGTCTCACTGACGAGCGGGCTCCATTGACCGCGGGCCCCATCTGTCAGTCTGTGTGTTTTCTTTGATTTTTCTTATTTATTTAACAAATTCGAATCCATGTTTAAAAAATTCATATTTGGAGATAGGTTTATCCAATTTGATTGATTCCAATTTTTTTAGCTTCCTTAGGAAGTGTAGTATTTACTAAAAGTATGAAATACACAATTTCTAGTATGTTTCAGGGGCACAAAAAATTGGTGCAAGTAAAGTGCTTTTCACTTTGTTTAAATCTTGTAAAATGCATATCTTGAGCTAGGAAAGTGATAAAAATATGATTCCAATTTTGTTGAGTTTTTATGAACATGCTCTAGCTAGGAAAAATGATAAACCTACAGTAAATCTATTATGAATAGGGCCTATCTATTTAAACCTAAATAAATGGTGATTTCTGGTGAAATTCATTAGAATAAAAATAGGTAACATATAGTCGTGCAAATTTTTTGTACAGTGTTCTTGTGTTATGGTGAAGCTAAGAAAAATATTAAATCTATTGTTTGACACTTGTCACTAGGTTAAACTATTTGTGCTATTATTAACCCTACAACTTGTCATTTTTGCACAGGATGTTCTGCTTGTTCAAATGCTATATAATTTGTACAGTAGACTACTGGGGGCATGTATAAGGTGTTGTAATTTTTGTAGAATAAACTATACAATTTTGCTATATGTTTATTCTTTCCCCTAATTATCTAAATAAATTAATAAAGGCATGAAAATAATTTATTTAGGGTTGACCACTATGTTTTCTAGTGTTCTTTCGATGTATGCTAACCGTTGGTAACAATGGTAGTGCTCAAAGTATCTGTCGGTGCAGAAAGTGACCAACTAGTGAATATTTATAGTTTTGCTATACGTTGTGATCGGAGGTGGCTTAGCACTCAATGACACAGGATTTATACTGGTTTGGGCAACCTGCCCTTTGTCCAGTCAGGGTCGGTCGGTGACTTTATTCCTGTGCTCGAAGTTTGCTGTGGGGTTACAAATGAAAAGGAGAAAGATGGGTTGTACAAGAGGCCCGGTTAGCTCTGGTCGGAAGGGCCGAGAGCGACGGGGACTCTACTATGAGCTAAGTGTTCAAGCGTGTGCTTTAGGTCTGAACCTTGCATTCAAGCTTGTGCTTGAGGTCTGAACCTTGCGATTTTGTGGTTGTGAGCTATTGGACTAATGAATCTAAAGGAACTGAGCTTGGATCATTCGGTCTCTTTTGTTGGAGGAAGCGCACCCCCTTTTATAGATAAAGGGGATGGCTTTAGAAGTGAGAGGGTGAGAGTACATATGCTTCCAAGCCTTATTGCCCACGCCTACTGAGCCTTGTTGCCCACACTGGTGGGTACAAGATAGTGGTAGGCGCCTACAACACTGTTACTGTCGCTGTAGAATGTCAGATGCACACGGGAGATCGTGCTGCCTTTTTTAGGGATGGTGGACGTCGGTACCTGCAAATACTGTTTGATGCCTAGAGGCATGTGAGGAGTCACGCTATATTCACCCGGTACAGTAAATCCTAGTGCCCATACCGCTATCGATGTCTAGAGACACACGAGGGGTCTTTACCGTATGGGAGTTTTAGCGGCCCCTACAATACTATAGAGGGAGATATCGGCACCTACAATACTATTTATGTTAGGCGGCTATAGAGTACTATTCTATGCAGGGTATGGTCCCTGGTACAGTAGTTTTGACTTGTGAGCCTTGCCGTGCCTTTCTCCACACGTCTTCTAGTTCCTACCGAGCGGGCGTCCTCGGTCGGATGGCTCCAGTTAGCTCTGAGTGCACCGGTCGGAGAAGAGCGGTGAGTAGGGTTCCTTCGAGCCCCGGTCGGAGGGATGCGTGATCGGAGTCAGAAGTATGGCTCGGGGCAGGCCTTCCGATCAGAAAGGCTGTCCGGAGGTGGTTGAAGCTCGAATTGAGTGCTCTAGTCGAAGAGGTGGGCCAAAGTAGCTGACGAGCAGCCGTTGCTCTTCTTAGGCCTAGCCTTCTGGTCGGTTGCTGGACCATTCCTTTGCCCTGTTGTTTTTAGACTTTTGGGCCGAGCCTTGGCACAGAAGCTGGTCCCTGAGGGACCCCGGGTTTATGAACCTGACAGGAGCCCCCGAGCCCCCGGGTGATTCGGGTAGAGTCGTCTGGGGGATTTTTTTGTCTTGCCGATGGTTGTGCACGAGCGCACCCACGGGTGTAGCCCCCGAGCCCCCGAGAGGTTCGAGCAGAACCGTCTGGGGGTGTTCTATGTCATCAGGGGAAGTTTTCTGTTTTGTCGGTGGGTGCGTGCAAGCGCACCCACGGGTGTAGCCCTCGAGCCCTTGGGCGGTTCAGGTAGAACTGTCTGGGGGGTGTTGTTTTAGCGGGTGTGTGAGTATGTTTTTAGTCTGAGATGGATTTTCATCAACCAAGGTGTCATTGTGCAGCCGAGGCGTTTTTCAACTTACTGATCCCAGCATCGATGCGCGCCGTGGATCGGGCGAGGAAGTTAGTCTGAGCATGAGAGAGCTCACTGATCCTGGCATTGATGCATGCCATGGATCGGGTGAGGGAGTTAGTTCGGTCGTGAGAGAGCTCACTGATCCTGGCATCGGTGCACGCCGTGGTTTTGAAATGGTTAGTTCAGGGGACGGACGAGACCGAGCCCATGGGTCCTAGTGTCGTGGATCCTTGGCCTTGGCACAGCCTGGGCAGCCAAGGTAGTTAGTTCAGTTAGTTTTCACCCAAGTTTGGAGTCACGGTCCCTAGATTTTTGGAGTGTAGTCAGAAGTGAAGCCGTTACGCGAGTTCGAAGTCACAGTCCCAAGCTGTAGCCGGATGTCGTAGATCCTGTTGACGCGAGTTCAGAGTCATGGTCCCAAGCCATAGCTAGATATCATAGATCCTGTCGATGCGAGTTCGGGGTCATGGTCCTAGGGTTTTTTTGGCTTGTGCCCCCGAGCCTAGTTGGGCATTCATGGGGGTCGATATGAGTTTGTGTGCGTTACCCCATCTGGTTCCTCACAACTGGAGGGGCTAAGTTTCGTGGCTTGTCCCGATCGCTCAGGCTCGAAGACTAGCTTGATGAGTTCGCTAACAGGTGTGATCGAGCGGAATCTGGGTCCATCGTTTATGATGGGGTCGGCAAAGCCCTCTTGTGACATTCCACTACTCCTTTACCTACAACCCGACAGATGCCTAGGTTGTTCCAGAGACCGACCCGGGTGGCCTAACGGCCTCCCCTCGATGGAGATTCTGTGGGCATGGTGAGAGGTTCAGGATCGAATGAGAAGGTTGAGATGACCTAGTTTGCTAGATCGGGCGAAGGCCACATGGTGCTCATCTACGGTTTTCTCACCTGGCCCTGTTGTTTGCTCATGTCGAATGAGGCAACCGCCGCTTCGTGACGCAACATGGAGCGTTTTGGTGCATTTCGCTGCACGTGTGATACTTAGTTCCCGAGCCTCCATGCGGTTCAGGGCCCAAATCGTCTGGGAGTCATGGGCGTATGGAATGAATGTGTGTATGGATGTATGGAATGATTGTAAGGAAATAGAGGGGGTTGGTAGTGCCCACCTTGATGGCTTAAGTGACAAGGTTCGGAGAGCTTCAGTCAGAAAAGTCTGACCGGGACCTATGATTGTCAATCATGGGTGAGTCCTTGTGTGAACAGTTTTTGTATTAATGAACACATGCTCACCTTGATGGCCTGAGTGATAGGGTTTTAGAATGTTTTGGTCGGAAATGTCTGACCAGAACCTTGACGACCTGAGTGATAGGGTTCGGAGAGCTTTAGTCGGAAACGTCCGACCGGGACCCGTGCTTGTCGTTCATGACGAAGTTGGCATGGCCTACATGGAGCGCTCCTTCGCTTCCTTACCTATCATTCGGTGTCTATCCTGACTGATTTGATCGACTCAAGGGGTCGGATGGTTTCTTCCAACGGAAGATTTTGCTTTGGGTTCTTCTAGGTCTGGCCTGGGGAAGTGGGGAGCCACCCATGTGCGGTGGCGCTTCAGTTCCTGTGCCCGTCGTGTGGTAGTGGTTGATCATGCGGTAGTGGTGGGCCATGGCCAGGCCATGTCCCTTCTGATCAGGAGCCATTCCATCGGGCAGAGCATGTCTCATCGGTCAGGGCACGTCTCATCTGCATTTAAATGGAAAGGTGAGAAATTCTCGCTCTGTCATTTCGGCTTCCCCGATCAGCGTGTCCATCCCTAACTGTTGTTCCCTTTTCCTTAAGTAGGAGAAGGGAGAGGGTTTTCGTTCCGTTCTTTTGCCTGTTCTTCATCTATCGCTGCCTTCTCTCTTCCTTTTTTGCCATGAGTGTTCCTAAGAGCCATGGAGGTTTCTAGGGAAGGAAGGGGAGAGAGCGAGGGAGAAGAGAGGAACTCACCGAAATGTTGGACTAGAGGTCGTCCACTGTGAGGGCGTCGGTGCTGGAGGCTTTCATCATGAAGGGGTTTCTGCCGCCGCAGGAGGTGGCACACTAGAGGGTCCTTGGGAGGGAGGAGTTCCCGCAACCTCATCCCAACGAGGTCGTTTCTTTCCTCACTTTTCATGAGCATGGATTAGGATACCCCACGCACTGGTTCCTGTGCGGGCTCCTCAACGAGTGGGGCCTAGAGCTGCAGCACCTCAATTCGATGGGGGTGCTACACATCGCTGGTTTCATCACCATCTGCAAGGCTTTCCTCGGGATGGAGCCGCACGCGGATCTCTTCCGACTTTTCTTCTCCGAAAGAGCTATGACAGCAAGGAATTTGGCTAAGACCGCACCGGTGGGAGGGTTCTCCCTACAGAGGAAGCCGAGCATGGGAGGTGTGTATCCCATGTACACCCCATGTGACTCCAACCGGGGATGGCATGGGGAGTGGTTTTACATCCGGAATCCGGCGAAGGCGCTAGTTCCGGCGTTCACTGGTGGGAGGCCGGTGAAGCAGAAAAGTTGGTCATGGGGTTGCGCCTGCATGGAGAGGCACAAGGTGGAGATCATTGAGGAGGAGCTACGAAAGCTCATAAGGCTCGGCCTTGATGGGGTGTGGGTGTTCCACACCCTCTTTCGCCGCCGGGTTGCACCGTTGGCAAAGAGGACGCGTCTGATGTGGATGTACGGTGGTCGGTCGGACCTAGACCGTGCATCGCTGGAGGACCAAGGATACTATTGTGGGGAGACCTATACCGTTTAATGCTTCGGTCGTGTGCAACCTAGTATGATCCCTTATTTTGTTCATGTTTCTTCCTCTGCTTTTCTTGTTTCTTGATTCTGGGCCATCCATTTCATAGGGGCTTGAAAGGTACAAGTCTCGACCACACCTTCCTAAGGGACCGGAGGGCACGGCCTGGTAGGCCACCCAGAAGGAGGCGGCAGACGCCCAGAAGAAGAAGAGAACCAAGGAGGTTCAGCGGAAGAAAGAGAAGAAGAAGGAGGTCGCCCGACGCGTGAGGGCCAGGGAACGTAGGAGCAATGTCGAGTCAGAACTCACGTCGGATGATCCTACGGATTTGGATGACATGGTCTTCTCCGATGAGGAGGAGAGTCAGGGGGTCACTATGACCTCAGCGGAGCGTCGCGACCCTATGGCAACGTCCGCTGGTGAGGAGCAGGAGGCCATGCGGCGTGCAGAGGTCCCTATGTCGAGGAAGCACGCAGCAAGCGCGAACATCATCGGCGAATGGGTGGCGAAGTGGACGTGGTCACCGCGCCCCTTGGTGGCGTCGCCGGTTCCATCATCGCCTGTGGTGGATGCGGCTGAGCGAGCCAGGTGATCCAAGGAGCGGACTGGCCCTTGTGCCCCGATGGGACTGGTGCCGATGCCTGGCTCATAGCCGGAGGAGGCTCTGCCTGCCATGGGTGTAGTCGAGCAGTCCAGGTAGTCTGAGGAGCAGACTGGCGCCCGGACGACGCGTGACTTGTAGTTGGAGGATGCTCCGCCCGCTGCTCTGGTCGGGGAGTCTCGAGCTAGAGGTCGTAGTGACTCATAGGCCGGGCAGTAGCCGGTCGGGATGACTCTACCCCCATCTGAAGTGAGGGGGCGTGGGTCGTAGCCTGAGAGCGGTCCCGTGCTACAGACCTATTGACATCAGGCTCTGCTTTTAGAGTCGTGCCGCTCGCCTCCTGGTATGTTTTTCTTTCTGTTGTTTTTTGATATTCCGTTGGTTGAGCTTTTTCAAAGGGTGACTTACCCGCACTTTCTGTTAGCGGCCAGGGGATGCCGGGGTTGAGCGTCGCTCCGACCCCCGTGCAGGGGATTTGGAGGCCCACCTTATAGCGTGTCGTGGTGAGCGAAGGGGGCAGCGGCAAAGCCTTCCCTCCTGGGGTGGTGCCCCCTGGGTCGGCTGTTGATAAGGTGGCAGTGGTGGCATCGGTGTTGGTGGCGATCCCAGTGCTGATGGAGGGGGTTGCGTCAGAGGTAACTCTCACGGCCCCTCCACTGCTAGTCGCGGTGGAAGAGATGAGGGAGGGCGCGCTCTCAATCTCACTAGGTGGAGGGTCGCACGGTCTATCCTTGCCGTTAGAGCCGGAGGTGTCGGAGGGAAGTGCGACCAGGACGGAGTTGGGACGCTTAGCGGCGTTCCATGCGAATGAGGTGGTGGACATCCCATCTGATGACGAAGCGAACATCATGACGGAGTTGCCAGTGTCACCGTGGGAGCTGGTGGTGTCGCCATGAGAGCTAGCAGCGTCGCCATGGGAGATGGCGGTGTCACCACGGGAGCTGGTAGCATCACCGTGGGAGCTGGTGGTGGTCTAGTTGGAAGTTGGGCCCTCCGGCGGTTCACCGAAGGGTGACCTAGAGTGGCCCTGCCCTAAGGACCCATCGAAGGCACGGTTCGTCCTCCGGGATTCCTAGGAGCCTCAGCTCTGGGACATTTTTGGGGGGCAAGGGCATGCCACGGTGTTTGAGCTCACCAAGCTGTCCGTGAAGCTTGAAAGCACCCAGAAGCAGGCTCAGTTCGCTCAGTAGTTGGTTGAGGGTGACCTGCAGCTCACCGTGGAGGTGAGTTTCTGGTACTTGTCCTTGCCCTTTGAGTCTTTTGTCGGTTGTTTTTAGCATGCTTGTTTTCGTAGGATATAAGGAAGATGTCATCCCGCAAGTCCTACTTCCTCTAGGCGGAACATGCCTGGATGGCTGAGCTCGAGCATCGGGCAGAGTTCGCTCGCTGTGAGTCCTACGACCGAGTGGCTGAGGCGGCCGCAGCGTGGGCGGAGGGGCAACGTGTAGTGGAGCGGGCGACTGCCGCAGAGCAAGGGCTCGAGGCGATGAAAGCTCGCCAAGCGGAGACTGAGGCAGAGTTGCGGGCATCCCTAGCAAGCATTGAGATGGTGCTTCAAGAGGCCTTGGCAGCCCTTGAGCTTGAGCGGAGTGCTTTGGCGTCGGAGCAGGCCGCCCTAGAGTCAGCGCGGATGGCCCTAGAGGCAGAGCAGAGGGCCCAGTCAGAGGCAGACCAGGAGGTGCTCACGCTCCGAGGTCGGGTGATGGGGATAGAGGAGGTGAACACCTGGCTATGTGCATAGGTGACTCGATAGGCGGAGGAGTTCTCCGCCCTTTAGAACTCTCACGCTGGTATGTACCCTTTCTTTTTTCATTGCATTGGTTTCTTTCTTCAACCTGTTCCTGAGCTTGTCGCCCCTCCTTTAGAGCTGGATGGAAAGGTGAAGATGCTGGAGCAGGACCTGGAGACGACCAAGGTGACCCTCAGCCAGAATGCGGAGGAGCTGGCCAAGTCCCATGAAGAGCGATGTGCTCTTAAGGGGGACCTTGACCAGATCCGCAACGTTGCCTAGCTCATCGTCTCAGAAGTCTTCAGGTCAGTGCCAAGCACTAGCACGCCTGCTGTCCAGCTGGCGAAGGTCCCAGACGTGGTCAAGGACCTTGTCGGGAGCGGGCTATTTTACGGGGCATTGGGGGTGCTGACCTCGGTGGCAGCGTACCACCCGAATCTGGACTTTGCCACTATCTACAGCGGGTATGCTGAAGGCGTGAGCATGGAGGACATCCAGTCGATTGGGGAGAGCTTGCTGTCGCACGCACGGTCGGTGTCAGAGCAAGTCTCCGCCGAGTGGGTGATGGACGTTCACCATGAGGACATGGCCCGAAGCATGCATGGGGAGGATGCTTCCGAGCCTATAGATAGTATGGAGTCTAGTTCAGGGGGGAACGTTGCCTCGGCCCCGATCGAGCCGAACATCGTGCTACCAGGGAGTGAGCAGCATGCACCTTCGTCGATCGCGCCGTCAGCAGATGCCACCGGGCCGGTTTAATAGCTTGCATAATATAAGTAGTTAGTAAACATAAAAAGTTTAAGTTCATGGGGGAGCCCCTGTGTAAAATGTTTGTGTGTGTTTTAATGACTGCAATCAGTTTTTGTTTTTGTAATGGAGTTGCTCCGTTCGGGGAAGCTTGTTCCCTTTCATTCCTTAGTTTTCCCTTAGCATAATTTTGTTTTTTATTTCTTTCTTTCTCGTACCTACCTATTTGTGCCGTAGGCTGCAACTTTGTGAGCCCGGGGCGTGGCCCGTGAGGCTCGGTCGGTCGTAACCATAGGAAAAGGCAGGGTGCGATCAGTCGGAATGTTTTAAAGCAAAGCTACATAAGGTAAATCAAAGGAATGAACTACCCTTTTGTTTTGGTAGGAAGGAGTTTCTCCATATGAAAGTAAAAGAGTACTTAAAGTAAAAACAAAATAGAGGGGTAGTAGAGCCCCCGAGCGCCCCAAGCCAAAAAGTGTTTGGGTCGGGGTGCTTTTATAGGAGCATTCGCTAAGTAAACAAAGGTAAGACTGAAACTTAGGAAAAGAAAGAATGACATAGCTATTCGAAGGTGCTCAGAGAGAGCATCGTCGTTGTTGTCCTTCAGTCTGTAAGCGTATGGTCGGATCACTTCATCCTTCAGTTGTCTGGATCCTTGCCCACTGCACCCCCTTCTTCGATTGCTGCTTCCTCGCCTTTTTCTTCCTTTGGCCTGCCAGCTTACCTCAGCAAGCGCTTGAGGAGCTGGCAGTCCTTGTAGAGGTGCTTGATGGGATAGTTGTGGTTGGTGCATGGGCTCTCCATGAGTTCATGAAAGTGGCTCGGAGGGTCTTGCTGGGGCTATGTGCCCACGTGATCGGCCACAGCAACCGACGTGAAGTTGGCCGGTTAGCGGTGATCCTTTTTGTTCTTTTTCCCCTTTGTGTGGAGGGGCCCTCGTCTTGATCCTAGCGCTTGGCCTTACCTTTGCCACGGCCTCCGTTGAAGCGTGGTGGGAACAACGCTTGCTGGAGGTGTTGGACAAAGGTCCGTGGTCCTAGGCTGTCAGGGCTAGGACTCTAGTCGACGCTGCGCGTATCTCGGTTCAGCCCGAGCCGCATGTGGATAGGCGTTCAACATGGAGTGGTCATCAAGTTGAGGTGAGGTGCCATTGCAGCTTCTTGGGCCACACTCTATGGCTATTGCGGTGATAGGGTGTAGTGCCCCATCTGCTGCGTCCCTATTCCCTGAACGGGGGGCAAGGTCATGAGTCAGTGTCGTGATATGGAGCACTTCGCTTGTTGAACAGCGGTGGTCTCCAGCAGTGCTCGGAGGTTCCGGTGGATCGCCCATTCGTGAGGGTCGTTTGGCTCAAACAAGTCGCGCAGGAGCATTGCCGCGGCAGCAATGTTCTGACTGGCCTGAGCAAACTGCGGGGGATCAGTCCCCCTAACCGGGGTGTTGCGCTGGACCTAGCGGGCATGACCTCGAGCACCATTCGCTGGTCTACACGCATGGAGCGTAGTGTGGTGCACCGAGCGCGCTAGTGCGGTCAGTGGCTGATGCAGCCGCCATTGTCGTAGTTCATCCCCGTGCTCAGGTTTGAGCTCGGGGGTCTCCGCGTGAGGGCCCAGAGGGCATGGGTCTGGAAGGACTTCGTTACCCCTAGCGGCTGTTCCGGAGCATCTGCCATAGCATACTCCCAAGATGGACGGTGGCTAGGTGCCACGTCACCGATGCTAGAGCCATCACTCCCAACGTCGTCATCCATGATGTCGAGGAAACAGGTGGGAGCATAGCTCGCCATCCCCACGAACTCAGACGTGAGAGGGTGCGACGCCAGCATCTTTTGGAGTCCCAGGGTGTATGAGTCCACGGAAGACGCAAGACTATTGGGGAACCGGTCACACGGCGGTTGCGTTGGGGACAATGGGGTTCCGATGGGTATTTGGCGGAGGATAGAACATAGTATGTGAATAATAACATGTATATTACTCACAACAGGGTTTGAGCAGAGAGTTTGCTCGGAATGAAGCGCAGATGCTGCGCCATTGAAGCCGCGCGTCCTGGAGTCAATGGAGGACATCTCTCCGATGGGTGCCGGTCATGAGTCTCCTCGCGGAGGTGGAGTACGCCGAGCCGGTCAGCGATGAAGTCCAGGCTTCCAAAGAGGAAGGCCTAGGATGGCTTGAAAACGAGTGGAACCCGCATCTCGACAGGCGAGAGTGCGGGGAACTCCAACGAGCCAAAGCAAATCGTATTGCTCGAGCCCGCCACGGTGGGGGTGGTGGAAGTATGGGCATCCGATGACCAAAAAAGTGTTGAACGTACAGCATCTTCCCCACGGACGGCGCCAACTGTCGATGCAGAAAGTAACCAAGTAGTGAATATTTGTAGTTTTGCTGTATGTTGTGATCGGAGGTGGCCTAGCACTCAATGACATAGGATTTATACTGGTTCGGGCAACATGCCCTATGTCCAAGTCGGGGTCGGTCGGTGACTTTATTCCTAAGCCCAGGTGCTCGAAGTTTGTTGTGGGGTTATAAACGAGAAGGAGAAAGATGGGGTGTACAAGAGGCCTGGTTGGCTCCTTTCAGAAGGGCCGAGAGCGACGGGGACTCCGCTATGAGCTAAGTGTTCAAGCTTGTGCTTGAGGTCTGAACCTTGCGGTTCTGTGGTTGTGAACTATTGGACTAATGAATCTAAAGGAACTGAGCTTAGATCATTCGGTCTCTTTTGTTGGAGGAAGTGCACCCCCTTTTATAGATAAAGGGGATGGCTTTACAAGTGAGAGGGTGAGAGTATGTATGCTGTCAAGCCTTGTTGCCCATGCCTACTGAGCCTTGTTGCCCACACAGGTGGGTACAAGATAGTGGTAGGTGCCTACAACACTGTTGCTGTCGCTATAGAATGTCAGATGCACACAGGAGATTGTGCTGCCTTTTTCAAGGATGGTGGACGTCGATACCTACAAATACTATTTGATGCCTAGAGGCATGTGAGGAGTCATGCTATGTTCACCCGGTACGGTAAATCCTAGTGCCCATACCGCTATCGATGTCCAGAGACACATGGGGTCTTTACCGTATGGGAGTTTTAGCGGCCCCTACAATACTATAGAGGGAGATATCGGCGCCTACAATACTGTTTGTGTCAGGTGGCTGCAGAGTACTGTTCTATGCAAGGTATGGTCCCTGGTATAGTGGTTTTGACTTGTGAGCCTTGCCTTGCCTTTTTCCGCACGTCTTCTGGTTCCTACCGAGCAGGCATCCCCGGTCGGATGGCTCCAGTCGGCTCTGAGTGCACCGGTCGGAGAAGAGCGGTGAGCAGGGTTCCTACGAGCCCCAGTCAGAGGGATGCGGGGTCAGAGTTGAAAGTAGGGCTCGGTGCAGGCCTTCCAATCAGAGAGGCCGTCCAGAGGCGGCTGAAGCCTGAATTGAGTGCTCTGGTCGGAGAGGTGGGCCGAAGTAGCGGGCGCTGCTCTTCTTGGGCTTGGCGTTCCGGTCGGTTACTAGACCGTTCCTTTGCCCTGTTGTTTTTTTACTCTTGGGCTGAGCCTTGGCACAGAAGCCGGTCCCCGAGGGACTCCGGGTTTATGAACCCGACAGTATCATTCTTGTATGTAGTGAAATATTATTTTTCCCTAAAATTCACTTATAGTGAATCTTCTGGATAGATTTTAGAGTTAAGCAATTTACAAGGTAAAGGTGAGGTGGGCCGAAGTAGCGGGCGTTGCTCTTCTTGGGCTTGGCCTTCCGGTCGGTTGCTAGACCGTTCCTTTGCCCTGTTGTTTTTTTACTCTTGGGCCGAGCCTTGGCACAGAAGCCGGTCCCCGAGGGACTCTGGGTTTATGAACCCGACAGTATCATTCTTGTATGTAGTGAAATATTATTTTTCCCTAAAATTCACTTATAGTGACTTTTCTGGACAGATTTTAGAGTTAAGCAATTTACAAGGTAAAGGTGATGTTTGCTAGGAATCTTGACTATAACAAAGTTGTATATAACTCACTTATATAGCTTGTGTTAAATTTTCATGGCATATGACCTAATGGTTTGTGAGTTATGACTGTTCAAAGTTGGTCTTCAGAACTAGTTGTTCTCTAGAATTTCTAGATCAGATTTGATAAATGTGCCTGTTTGGCCTAGTTAACTTGGGAATCATGCTGAGATGTTTAAAGATGAATTGTAGAAAATTCCATAAGATTTCCATAAAGTCTTATTGCATGTATTTTGGGTCTATATAACTCCAGTTATGAATTAAACTTGTAGCTGATGTCTGCAGCCCTGAATCTGTTGAATGCAGTGAATGACTTGATTGCTTTATATGAGTTGATGTGATGATTTAGATGCTTAGGATGATTAAGATAAGTTGTTAGTTGCAGGTGCTAGACCTCTTATTGAAGATGAACAACTTTATCTTAGGTTGTTAAAGCGTGGTGAGTGTGTAGTTCTTGTTTTCAAGAAGAGATATGCACCTACTCAATAAAATAAATATTAATCTTGTATCATCATGTCATTCATGTGTCCATCTATACATGGCTGTATATTTCATCATCACCTTCCATCTCTTTTGTATTCATGACTCTTATGTTGTGCATATGCATGCAATAGATGTTCTGGAGGGAGTCACTCTTTTGGAATTCGAACAAGGACTTCCGGAGGAGGAGGAGCAAGTTCAGGAGCTGGAGGGGCAGCTACAGGAGACCGGAGGGGAAGGAGGAGACATCAACAAAGAATTTCTTGATTGTCCCGATCATCGCCCTTCCGCTTTTCTAAAAGGCAAGCCCCGGAGCATTCTAAGTCTCCTATGTTTTCAAAATGTCATTTTGAGTATCTTATATGTTTGATGCATTAAGTTATAGGAGTTGGATGCAAACACTTGTTGCATATCTATCTCTTCCTTGTCTAGTAAATGTACCCTGAATCCTATTTAGGTCCAAGAGTGAATCAATGCTTAGCCATGCTTAGACCGATAAAGTTAGGTGATTTCCTATCACCTGCTAGATAGGATGATATCTGGTCACTGTTGGCTATATTTGCTATCGTCAAAATAACCATGTGTTAATAACGAACGGAGACCGGGCGGGATGTCGATAGAGAAGCAACAAGGCATGGAGGTCTTGGGTATGGATCTATCCTCGTCTGTGTCGGTTAAGGACCAATTCACTGTACATCCTCATGTCATGTGGAACACATGCCTATCACTTAGTTGGCCAGATAACTCATTCCGGCTGCGAAGCCGAGTAGCTCAACTCAGGCCAGATGCCGGGAAGTCAAAGTGTGCACTCTGGATGTAGTAAGGATGTGCGGGGACCCATTGGCGTAAGTCCAAGGGTAGATTGATGTCTTGGCAGAGTGGACTCCCTGAGGGTGCGGCGCTGCTCGGGCCCGCAAATTTAGTTCTTGAGCTGTACCAAAGGTGACCCAAGGCAACCACTGATCAGGTTACTTGGGTGTGTGTTAGGAATAATTCCCTAGCTAGGTAGGAATCGATTTGAGTCGCCGTCTATCCCGGATAGTGAGAACTTGACTAAGCAACAGCAACATAGAGACACCTAATTGAACTTGATGGTTATAATGATGATGATGATGTTACAACGTTACACCGGATATGGTTACTAATGTTTGTATCCTAATCAAGTGCTTGCTTTAGTACAGATGCTAATCTAGATGACATGTTTAATATTGCTAACTTGCTGCTTAACTCAAAATTTAAATAATGCTCTTGTATCATTAAAGCTTTTATGCAAAATGGTTGTTAAGCGAGATCCACCAATAAAGCCTTGCATACTCCTTGGTGTCATTTATTTTTGGTTTACGACGGGTAAGTCTAGCTGAGTACATTCCCATACTCAGGATTTATTCCCTCTTGTTGCAGATGACATGCTTTATAACGGTTACTGCAAGTATTATCTCCACCCTATAGTGATGAAGACTAGATCATGGGCATGATCTCCTATGTTATCTTATCATGATGCTTTTGCCGGATACGACTATGGTACTGGCTTGTATTTGAACTAAGTGTGTGTGAGGGTTTCCAACTACTTTGCTTCTGCTATTTGTGAACTCATGTTGTAATAACTATGTGAACTCCGATGTATGCGAGATACTTGTGAACTACTTGTGAAATGGATGTAACCTATGGCTTGTTATGTTGAATCATGTAACATCTTGGTTGTATGCTAGTTGGTTCAAAATCCTTCATGGTTTTGTCGGACTACCGGGTTTATATGGGTTCAAGTATGATGGTTTGATCACTCCGGTGATTGCTTTTTGTACTAGTACTCTTATTAATTGGTCGGTTCTATTACACGTATAGGTCTGGTTCTTCCATGGCAGTGCAACTGGCCCCACTTTGTCAGCACCTTTGAGCTTCCTTAACATGCCCCAGGCAATGTTGACATTGGCACCGTCGATATTGGACCTATAGAGCACGAGGGCATAGACGTACATACCAACTTTATGGTCTACCTTGGTAGAGTGCTGAAGCCATTCAATCAGTGGCATAAATGACCTACGGGCATCCACATAGATGGGACACAAGCTAGTGAGGAAGCAGGCATCTAGGTTGCCCACGCTGGCTAGCCTGGTGGTGAGCAGGGCACAATAGGTCGTCGTTCTAGTAGTGGTGCTCCAAGAAACCTTGATGCCGCAGCACCCAGCATAGTGGTATGCATCGTCCAACTTCGGCGGTGCCACACACCCTGCACATGAATGAGTAGGTTGCCCGCATGCTGGCAAGGTCGTCTATGGGGGCATATGCATGTTCAATGACGCAGCCAATGATGTCTATGGCTAGCTCCAATAGGAGTCGATCCATCATGACATAGCTAAAGAAGCAGAGTCGGAGCACGCACATGACGAACGATGATGGATGTGGCGTCGAAGCTTAGTATGATGGTGCGACTACAACGAGGCAGAGAGCGCTGGGGAAATAGGGCCAACGGTTTATGTAGGTGGAGACTCCACGTTCTTGAAGGATCGCTACCGTGTAAACGTGTCTCGGGGAAGTGAATCATCCACTGCGACAGTTCTTTCCTGAGGAAACCAAACTGTGCCTCGCTCAAGTTCCAGGCATCCATGTAAACGTGTCTTGGGAAAGTGAATCTAGCATTGAAATTGTTGGTGTTTCGAATAAGCACCGGTGAGTAAATTTATAGTTATGCGCGTTAGGCCCGGATGGTGTGCTAATGGACACAAGATTTATACTGGTTCGGGCTGAATGCCCCTATATCCAGTCTATTGCTGCTCGTGTTATTAGCACCAAAAATGGTTCGTAGTAGGGGGTACAAATGGTCGAGAGAGGGACTAGTCCCAGGTCTCTGATGGAAGGGTCAAAGGGATGTCAAGAGCCTAATTGCAGCTTGACTGTGTGTGATGTGTGTTGTTCATCAAAAGTTCATCCTTCTAGTGGAGCCCTGCCCTCCCCTTTTATAGACCAATGGGGGAGTAGGGGCTATAGATGGGAGAAAGAAGAAAATGCCAAAGGTATAGAAGGTCCTTAGGAGGAGCCAGGTCTTCTTTTTTTCCCGCACCTACTTGATACAACCTAACAGACCATGTCAGGAGTGGTGTGCTTGTTGATCTCCATAGGCCATGCCCTGGCCTCTTGTAGCAAGTGGGTGCATCCCATCCCATCCCTGCGGGCTGCGTGTCGAACGGGGTTGTCGATCTCTGACCCCTTGGGGAGCGGATGGCGCGGTGACTGCTTGTTTGTCACTGTAGAGTCTGTGGACCCCATCGGGAGTTGCTACTTGGAACATAGTGGTTGTCGTATGTCCGCATTGGGCTCTTCGCCTGAGGATTGAAGGCGGCGCCTACAACACTGTAGGGCAAAGAGCACGCGCTCGCAACACTATTTGGGCTCTACCATGCATAGAGGGGTCTAAGCGCCCGTCCCGTCATGCTCTGATGGTACTTTCCTATAGGGGTGCAGGGTATGGTCCTTGATGCGGTGGTTGACCCGAACGTCTTGTCTTACCCTATAGCTATCATCATAAGGGAGCAGGGAGTGGTTGTCAGGCGAGGCAGAGCTAGTCTTTTATCCGTCGGGCGGAGCGGAGTCTAGCCCTTAGCCCTCAGGCAAGGTGGATCTGGCACATGGGCATCGGGCGAGATGGATTCTAGCCCTTAGCCCTTGGGCGAGGCGGAGCTAGCCCACGGGCGTCGAGCGAGATAGATTCTAGCCCTTAGCCCTTGGGCGAGGCGGAGCTAGCCCACGGGTGTCGGGCGAGACGAATTCTAGCCCTTAGCCCTTGGGCGAGGTGGAGTTAGCCCACGGGCGTCGGACGAGGCAGATTCTAGCCCTGAGCCCTCGGGCAAGGCAGAGCTAAACTCTTGTCTTTCAGGCAAGAAGCATTATAGCGCCCTTGTCCGTCCGGGAGTTTTTAACGTTTGATGGTTATTAGTTCCACCTCCTTGGGTACCCCGGTATTAGGTCCCCGATGGTAGCCCCTGAGCCCCCAAGTGATTCGGGCAGAATCGCCCGGGGGTGTTTTTTATTTCGTTGGAGCCAATTCGCCAGAGGGTGCATGCGAGCACACTCGATGGGTGTAGCCCCCGAGCCCTCGGGTGATTTGAGTAGAATCGCTCAGGGGGTAGTATCAGACCCTCCATGGGTAAGGCCGTAAGACTTGGTTTTTCGTCAACTTGATATATTTTTTTAAGGGAAACGTGGTATTCTGTTCGCGAGAATTTTATTCTAGGCTGGCCTGGCTGGAACCCAACTGCGGATCGAGGCCTCGGTGATGCTTGCGTCCTTGAGCCCTAGTCATTTTGCGGGCCCATCCCTCGTTGGGATGGCCCTTGGGCTCCGAGGTCCTAGGTGGGCTGGAGAGAAAAAAAGCTTTGTGGCCCATATTGCTTTGGTGGGAAGAGAGTCCTGGTCCGCCTGGGGAAGGCAAACTGCTTGGCGTGACTTTCACCGGAAGGGATAGGGATCGTGTGCGCGTGTCCTGTGATGTGATGCGGAGGTGCGTTGTGGTGGGCTCGAAGATTGAGGTGGAACGATGCCCTTCTCGTGTCCACCGCCCGTATAAAACCATGGGGTTTGCCCCTAGGGTTTCGTACTTCGCCTCCTTGCCCTCGCGTTCTCAGCCTTCACTGCCAATCGCCTAGGCCTCTCACACCCACACTGCTCCCGCCGTCAAACTTGCTGCTCCTGCCGTCGCAATGGACCCGGGGTACAAATCCAACATCTCCACTTGACGCCTGGAGGGCCTCGTCCGCTGAGGCCTCCTTCGCCCGTTGACCGCCGCCGAGGAGTGGCGGCTGCCCGGTGAGGAGGAGCCGCAGCCGCCTGAAGGGTACGTCATGTTTTTTGCTCACTTCCACGAGCAGGGATTCACCACGCCCGCCCATCAGTTTTTCTGAGGACTGCTGGACTACTATCAGGTGGAACTACATCACCTCTCCCCAAATGGGATCTAGCACATTGCGGCGTTCGTCACCCTATGTGAGGGATTCTTGGGGATCAGTCACCACTTTGACATGTGGCGGTATCTCTTTGTTGTCAATCTTGTGAAGAGGTGGGTCGAGCAGCAAGAGCTGCACGCACCGGTGGGGTGCGCCAGCATCCACCTCCACAACAACAGGGGGGGTGTACCCGCTAATGCGTTTGTCCACTTCCAATAAGGGGTGGCATTCACAATGGTTCTATGTCAAGAACGACGCCGCCGCCCCCTTGCCAGCTTTCATCGGGCGCTACATCTTGGAGGCCCCAGGGTTGTGGGGGTGGGGCATCCTGGGCAAGAAGAAGAAGCAACTCAATAGCCTTCTCGCCGCCATCCAAACTCTGAAGCAGAGGGGCATGAAGGGGTCGGGGATCATCGGCGCCTACCATGCGAGGAGGGTTGCACCGCTAATGGTGCGCACACTTCCCCTGTATCAAATGGTGCCTGAAGCATCGTTCGAAGGGACGGTGCTTATCGACGAGGCGCTCCCTTACTCTGAAGTGGCGTAGCGCATCAAGGAGGCGATGGAGCCCATGAAGGACTCTGCTAGCACCATCCTTGACTTCATGTATCTGGTGCTAGGGCATCCCCCGATGCGACTAGAACCGAGGTTTGTTGACTTCATAAGTTTTCTTGCCTCTTGCTCCTCTCTTCTCTTGTAATTTCTGATCCCCTAATGTTAACCTTGGGATGGCAGGACCAGCCAGGGGGACTGCACTTCAAGGATAGCCCAGCTCCGTTGCTGAGGGACCCAACCCGGGCGGCAGTGAACCACGCCATGGCTGGTTGGGATAAGAAGACATGGGAGCTTGCGAAGAAGAAGGCGATACTGAAGCAGCAAGCTTGAGATCGAGGAGAGGAGACAAGCAGTGAAGACGATGATGATGACGACGAGTTGGATGAGGAAGCATCCAGCATGGATTGGGGTGACCTAGTGGACGAGGACTCATTGCCCATGCAGGGACCCTTCCTGTTCCACATGGAGGGAAGCGAGTCCGCGGGGACGGTGGAGCTGGGTCTGCCCCTAGGTCCGGTGGGAGCCGGTGGATCCGCTGTCACCATTGGGATGGCGGCGGAGGATCGGTGGATAGGAGGGGATGGATCCAAGGCCGTCCCTATGGTGCTGGTGGAGGAGGGTGGCTCTGACACCATGCCCCGTGAGCTAATGGAGGGGGGCAGCTCTGGCACCACGACCTATGAGTCGATGGAGGGGGTGGCTCTGGCACCGCGCCCCATGAGCCAATGAAGGGGGCGGCTTCGGCGCTGCACCCCATGAGCTGATGGAGGGCAGCGGCCCTATCACCACGCCCTCGGAGACAAGGGAGACGAGCCCCCTTGCCTCGGAGCAGGGGGTAGGTTCGAAATGGTCCCGTCCACATGAGTTGGAGCAGGGGTCTGGGGTTCATCCCCGAAGCGTACCCATCGACCGAAAGCACCAGAGTACGTCGCTGATTCCCCTAATTTTCTTCCTTTATTTTTCTGTTCCAACCTTATGCCCTTTTTCCTGTTTTGTAGATTCTTGTGACGGGGCCACCCCTTGGGGCCGGCGCCTAGAAAGAGCCTTGCCCTTCAGGAGGGACAGATCATGCTACTTGGTGTCACCCCTGTTTCGAGCAGGAGTGATGCTATCATCGCGGCCTTGTTGGCTGGTCCGGCGGCATCCATGGTGGTGGCGCATTCTATGCCCCTAGCAACCCAAGTGACGGCGCCAGACGTGGGCTGGGTGGAGTTGCAGTTTGTGCCACTGGGGGCCCCGCCAGAGGTGGCCGCAATCGTGACTGCGATAGGCCTGGCAGGGTCGGATACTACCGTGGTGGCGTCCGAGGGGATGGCGCAATCCGTGCCACCGGCGGTCCAGGCCGTGGTGCCCAAGGCAGGCCGGATGGAGGAGGACATACCCAGAGGGTCTTCGGTCATCATGACAGTGGTGGGGAGGACCCGAGGGAGCTGCCTTTGGCCTTGTTGTCGGGAGGCGGCCGCTCTCCCACGAGGGGAGAGCCGCCGCTTCAGTGGATGGGCTTTGTTCTTGCTTGATGATGCTGCTGAGAGCCTGGAGCGAGAGAATCTAGACATCGGGTTCTCGGTTGCGTTGAATGCCTTGAATGAGGCCACTGGTGCCTTGCGTGAAATCCTCGCTCCTTCTAGCCGGGTATCCGCTTGATCTTCTCGCTTGTTTTCTTCACATATTTTTTTCGTGTCTTTTGATTCTAGTCCTTTTTTCAGAACATTGTGGCTCGTAGCCGAGACAAGTCTTGGTTCCTTTGTGAGCAAAAGGTAGAATGGGACCGCCTTACTGAGGAGGCCAGGCTGCAAGGAGATGTAGGCACGCAACTTGCTGCTGCACAGTAGCGGGAGGCCGAGGCGCATCAAGATGCGGAGGAGGCTCATGGAATGTTTGAGGATCTGTCAGCAAGGGTGAAGCTGGACGAGGAGGATGTCGCTAGGCTTCGAAAGGAGCGAGACGAGCTGCTATAGAAGAACACCGTAGCCAGTGAGTGGGCCGGTGAGCTCCTAGCAGAGCTGGAGATGGAGCAAGACCTCAAGCTGAAGGCTGAGTAGAGGTTCATGGCGTTGCAGCAGAGGGCAGACAGGGACACCGCGTCGATCACCCGGTTGCACAAGGAGTGGGACGAGCTACACTGGACCGAGGAAAGACTTCGCTCGAAGTGCAGCGCTACTCGTGGGGATCATGACCGGGCCATCCGGGAGCGTGATGAGGAGCGTGGGGTGGCCGACTCCCTCCGGGCTGATCTTGGCGTCGTGGTGAACCGAAGGTTGGATGTTGAGAGTGCTGCTGCCAGGCTAGAGAAGGAACTTACCGAAGTGCGAGGGATCCTTTGGACTGAGAGTGACGAGCATGACCTTCTGCAAGCCACTGTCAGGGTGGTCGTCGATGCCCTGAGGGTGGAGCAGCCGATGGAAACTAGCTCGCTCATGGTTCGTGCCGCGGGTATCATGGCACAGGTGGGCCAACTTGAGGAGGATGCCTTCTACACCGGGATCACCCAAGCCTTTACTATCGCTCATTCCCATTATGCTTAGGAGATCAACCTGGAGGTAATGATCCATGGCTTCATGCCTGTCTATGATGACGATGAGCTGGACGAGATGGAGAAGGCAGTGGCTCCCCTCGCACGGAACCTAGCAAACAATTTAAAAGAAGAGGTCCTTCCTTCGCGGAAGTAGTTAGCTTGATAAACACTTATTTGTAATATGTGAACAAGTGTCAGTACTTTTGCATCCTAAAATGGTTTCATAATTTCTATTTTGTTTGTTTGATCTTACCTTCTCTTTTTTGCGATGAAAAAAGATTTAGACAATCGACCCTTTCATTTGTTAAGGCCGTAGGGCTCGAAGTTTTGTAGAGGAAATTTCAATTGTGCTGGTGAGCAAAATTACCGTAGCTGTCGGGGCGTGGGCTTTTTGTGGTCTTACCAGTCTATTCCGCCGAACCTTGCCACTGGTCTTGATGCAAAGAGGAAGTCTAATGTAATGTTTTCTCAAAAAGAAAAGAAAAGGAGGTTCCCATACCTTTATCAGCCCCCGAGTGAGATCTAACGCCTCATAGTTTGCTGGGGTCGAATGTTACTGGAGACTAGAGCTGCATGACCGTGCGTTATGAGCTTGCTAACAGGGATGTTCGAACGGAATCCGATCCCGTTTGCTTCGCGATAGGGTCGGCGAAGCCCTCGGGTGGCGTTCCGCTACTCCTTGGCCCACCTTCCAACAGATGGCCCTGCGTGTACTTCCCTAATGAACCAAGCAGCCAACAGTTTTGCTATCTCTTCGCCGATGGCCCTGCGTTTTTCCTCGTCGAAGCAGCATAGGCGTTGTTTCACCGGCTTGGAGCCTGGGTGGATTTTCAAGGTATGCTCGGCGACCTCCCTCAGGATGCCTGGCATATCCGAGGGTTTCCACGCAAAGATATTTTTGTTATCGCAGAGGAAGTCAATGAGTGTGCTTTCCTATTCAGAGGAGAGCGCGGTTCCGATGTGGACTTTTTTGCCCTCGGGGCTGCTGGGGTCCATGAGGACCTCTTTGGACCCTTTTGCCGATTCGAACGATCCGGACGACCTCTTTGCGTCAAGTGCTTCTTCAACAACCTCCTCCCTAAGGGCGGCGAGCTCTTCAGAGGCGACGACTGCTATGGCGTGACCGCAGCATTCGACTTCGCACTCGTAAGCACGGTGAAAGGAGGTGCCGATGGTGATGACCCCATGGGGGCCCAGCATCTTCAGCTTGAGGTATGTATAGTTGGGGATGGCCATGAACTTCACATAGCATGGATGTCCGAGGATGGCATGGAAAGTTCCGGGGAACCCTACCACGTCGAAGGTGAGGGTCTCAGTCCTGTAATTGGACCGATCCCCAAAAGGGATGGGCAGATCGATCTACCCTAGCGGTATGCCCTGTTTGCTAGGTACAATGCCATGGAAAGGCACTCGGATGGGGCAGAGGTTCGTTTGGTCGACGCCCATCTCGTCGAGCGTCTTGGCGTACATGATGTTGAGGCCGCTGCCTCTGTCCATCAGTACTTTCATGAGTCGCTTTGGGCTGGCGATTGGATCGACAACAAGCGGGTACCTTCCCGGGTGTGGGATGGCATCCGGATGGTCGGTTCGATCGAAGGTTATGGTGGATTCTGACCATCAGAGGAAGGCAGGCGTAACCGGTCCGGCCATATAGACCTCGCGGCGTGCGACCTTCTGGCGGCGCTTGGAGTCATAGGCCGCTGATCCTCCAAAGATCATGAGGGCACTGTTCGGTGTTGGGAAGGCGTCGTCCTTCTCCTCTGCGTCGTCTATGGTGGGGGCAGAAAATTCATTTAAACCGTAGAAAATATGAAAACACGACAAAAAAATCTAAAGTCACAATTATTACATAATAGGTCTAATACATCACTACATATATCAAGCGGGCATAGTAGTGAACTTCTTCTTAACGTATATCCCTTGGTTATGATCGCGCCATAACCATGGAGTGTCCTCATCATTTAGCTGGATGCTTGGGTCTTTGTTCACTGTGAAGGGTGGAATTCGGTCATCCTTTTCATAATCTTCTGATATGTCTGACTTGTCTTCAATTCTGACGATGTTTCTTTTTCCTAAAAGAACTATGTGGCGCTTTGGCTCATTGATTGGGTCGTTGTTGTTTTTCCCTCTCTTCGGTTTTGTAGACATGTCCTTGACATAGAACACCTGATTCACATCCTTGGCAAGGACGGACGGTTCATCTTTGTACCCAATATTGTTGAGGTCCACGGTTGTCATTCCATACTGGTTGTCGACTGCTACCCCGCCTCCAGTCGCCTTTACCCATTGGCACTTGAACAAAGGTACCTTAAAAGTAGGTGCATAGTTTAGTTCCCATATCTCCTCTATGCGGCCATAATATGTTTGCTTACTTCCATTAGGGTTGGTGGCATCTATGCGGACACCACTGTTTTGGTTGGTGCTCCTTTTATCTTGGGCTACTGTATAAAATATATTCTCATTTATCTCATATCCTTTGTATATGAGGATATGCCACGATGGCTGCCTAGCCAACAAATACAGTTGCTCATCAATACTCTCATCACCCTGACATTCTTTTCGCAACCAGTCGCTGAAAGTTTCCATGTGCTGACGCGTAATCCAAGCTTTAGACTTCCCTGAAAACTTAGATCGGAGCAACTCTTTATGTGTCTTGATATACGGATCCACCAAGGAGGAGTTTTGCAGAACTATGTAGTGTGCTTTATTAAAATAATTGTCCTGCGTACCAATATATGTTTTTTCCCTAGTGTCCCCTTTCCACTTAGTCTCCCCTCGTGTCGCGATTCAGGAACACCAATCGGGTCAAGGTCGGGAATAAAGTCAACACAAAACTCAATGACCTCCTCTATTCCATAGCCCTTGGCGATGCTTCCTTCTGGCCGAGCACGGTTGTGAACATATTTCTTTAGGACTCCCATGAACCTCTCAAAGGGGAACATGTTGTGCAGGAACACAGGACCGAGAATGTTAATCTCCTTGACCAGGTGAACTAGGAGGTGTGTCATGATATTAAAGAAGGAAGGAGGGAACACCAACTCAAAGCTGACAAGACATTGAACCATATCATTCTGTAGTTTAGCTAGATCCATTGGATCGATTGCCTTCTGAGAAATTGTATTGAGGAATGCACATAGCTTCATGGTGGCTAGACATATATTTGGAGGTAGAATTCCTCTTAATGCAACTAGAAGCAATTGCGTCATGAGTATGTAGCAGTCATGGGACTTTAAGTTTAGGAATTTCTTCTCTGGCACATTTATGATACCCTTTATATTTGAGGAGAATCTAGATGGTACCTTGATGCTTGCTAGGTATTCAAACATGCTTTCCTTCTCTTGTTTGCTAAGAGTGTAGCTGGCAGGACTTAAGTAATGGCGTCCATCATCTATCTTCCCTAGATGTAGGTTATCTTGTTCTTTCAAACATCGTAGGTCCTGTCGTGCGTCAAGTGTGTCCTTAGGCTTCCCATACACACCCATGAAGCCTAGCAGGTTCACACAAAGATTCTTCATCAGGTGCATCACGTCGATTGTGCTATGGACCTCTAGGACTTGCCAATAGGGTAGCTCCCAAAATATGGACTTCTTCCACATGGGTGCATGACCGTCGGTGTCATTTGGAACAAGTTCGCTGCCATGTGCCTTTCCAAATACTACTTTCACATCCTTGACCATATTGAGTACATCGTCACCAGTTAGGTTGCTTGGCTTGGACTGGTGGTCTGCCTTACCTTTAAAATGTTTGCCTTTCTTTCTTAGGGGGTGATTCATAGGAAGAAATCGACGATGGCCAAGGTACACAACCTTTCGACATTTTTTCAAAAATATACCTTTAATGTCATCGAAATAGTGCGTGCATGCATTATATCCCTTATTTGATTGTCCTGAAAGATTACTTAGAGCAGGCCAATCATTGATTGTTACGAACAACAATGCTCGTAGGTCAAAGTGCTCCTGTTTGTGCTCATCCCACACACGTACACCTGGTCTGTTCCACAAAAGTAGAAGTTCTTCAACTAGTGGCCTTAGGTACACATCGATGTCGTTGCCAGGTTGCGTTGGACCTAGGATGAGCACTGGCATCATAATAAACTTACGCTTCATGCATAACCAGGGAGGGAGGTTGTAGATACATAGAGTAACGGGCCAAGTGCTATGACTACTGCTCTGCTCCCCGAAAGGATTCATACCATCCGTACTTAAAGTAAACCTTAAGTTTCTTGCGTCATTTGCAAACTTCGGGAATTCTCTATCGATTGCTCTCCACTGGGACCCATCAGCAGGGTGTCTCAACATATTGTCTACCTTACGGTCTTCTTTGTGCCATCGCAATAACTTTGCATGGTCTTTGTTTCTGAACAGACGTTTCAAGCATGGTATTATAGGAGCATACCACATAATCTTGGCACGGATTTTCTTCATGGGACGTTCGCCCTCAACATCACCAGGGTCATCTCGCCTTATCTTATACCGCGATGCATGACATATCGGGCATGCATCTAACTTCTCATACTCCTCGCCATGATAGAGGATGCAGTCATTAGGACATGCATGTATCTTCTGGATTTCTAATCCCAAAGGGTAGACTACCTGTTTTGCTTCGTATGTAGTGACGGGCAATTCATTATCCTTCGGAAGCATCTTCTTTTGGATTTTCAGTAACTCCCCAAATCCCTTGTTAGATACATCATTCTTTGCCTTCCATTGCAGCAATTCCAGTGTGGTACCCAACTTTTTCTGTCCTGCATCATAAGTTGGGTATAGTAATTTCTTGTGATCCTCTAGCATGTGCTCAAACTTGATCTTCTCCTTTTCACTTTCGTATTCTCTTTGTGCATCATGGATGGCCTGACCAAGATCATCAGCGGGCTCATCTTCTGCCACTACCTCTTCTTTAGCTTCCCCCATTGCAGTATCATTGAAGGCACCATATTCAGCAATAATGTCATCATCGTCCCATTGTTCTTCTTCACCTTCTTCCATTACAACCCCGGTTTCTCCGTGCTTCATCCAACAAATATAGTTTGGCATGAAACCCGACTTCAGCAAGTGTGAATGAAGACTCCTTGAGCTAGCATATTCCTTCAAATTCTTACATATGGCACATGGGCAGCGCATGAAACCATCGTGTTTGTTTGCCTCGGCCACACGTAAGAAAGAATGCACGCCCTCAATGAACTCTTGGGAGTGGCGATCAGCATTGTACATCCAATGCCGGCTCATCTGCATTACATGACATACATACCATATTAAAACCTAGAACATAATTAGTTAATTATACGACATGCATGCCACCACACAAGGTATTAATTTATGAAAGTCTCGCTACAATGTAGACAATCCCAACTTTCACTAAAAAAACTAAAGCTCAAATGTACTTCAGCAGCATAAGGATTTTGCGACCAATTCCAACTAAAACAGACAGATCATGCATTTGTTCAACATCTATGGGCTTCTTCCATAGGATCACTGCCTCATTAGCCGCCGTAGCCGCATGTGCAAGAGAGTTTTGCACGTGTTCAACATACTCTTCCTTCCAGTACCAGCCTGAACATCCAGTGCCATCCCACTGAAATTAAAACAAAAAAATGGAACTTTAATTACAATCATCATGAAAATAAGTATAAATTAATCATAATCATCAAATACGACAAAATAACTCACATTGCGATCCAGACACTTGTAGAAGATACGGTCCTTGTTGGGATACTCCTTCCTCACCCGGTACTCCATCACAATCTTCTCCTCACACTTGCCACATGCAATGAGAGGAAGGTCCGGCCTCAGTCGCTTTGTAACATGATGAGAGGCCGAGGACCCAGAAACAGTTGCCATCTACTCTCTATACTCATTTTTAATATAATATAAATTTCTCATTTTGTAAACAAATAAAATTAAAAAAAACTATAAAATCCTCTATATCTCTAAAGCATGAAGTGTGCTATGCATGCTAGAAATGAAAGCTCAATACTAGTTTTGAATAACTACTTTAACCTTCCTTCATCCAAATACGCAAACTTTAAAGTGATTTTGAGCTTAAATGGCTTACAAGTAAAAAAAATTTACCATAAAAAAACCCACATATATCTAGTCCACAAAATGAAATAAGCTACTGATGAAACATGAGAGTATAAAGTTGGTGACCTTTGAACCGAAGAATCGATGGAGGAATGGAAGAAATCTTGTGATACACCGGTGATGAGGAAGAAGAGAGGCCGGCGATGAAGCAAGAACACTAAGCTCGAAGTGGCTCGGGCTCGGGGAGGAACAAGGGGTATATAGGAGGGGACCTTTAGTCCCGGTTGTAGACAGAAACCGGGACTAAAGGTCCCTTCCTAGTCCCGGACAGAGCCTCCAGCCGGGAGTAGACTTTTACTCCCGGTTGGAGGGACCAACCGGGAGTAAAAGTTAACCTTTAGTCCCAGTTGACAGCTCCAACCGGGACTAAAGGTCCCCTCTGGCAAAAGCCTGGCACAGTAGCCGTTGGGCAGGGACCTTTAGTCCCGATTGAAGCTACAAATTGGGACTAAAGGTCTCTCTAGTCCCGGACGCGAAAAATACCGGGACTAAATCCAAATTTCAAGCTAGATCAAAGGTCGTTTCTCTACTAGTGATCTGGCTCTTTAACTTCCTCGGCGTGGGGGTGCAGCAGTCCTAGTCGTGCACAGCTAGCATGCATGCTCCTGCTCGGCACAACATATGAGAGATGATGACTGGGGATGACCATCAGCACGGCACAGGCAACACAAGGTAAATCGGCAGGCCAGGAGCAACGTACCGAAACGATGTATGGTCTGCATGCATTGCCAGAGATGAAGTTGATGGCAACGGATTGATGTCCCCATGATGGTGGCATGCGGTGGAGCTCTGATGGATGGGCACTAAACGCAGAGCTGAGATCGGCGGCGGCGGCCATGAGCTCAGGCGCCTTTGGAGCTATGCTAGGGTTTGGAAACAGGATATCTGCATCAAGGCATCACGGCCAAAAGCTTCTCGATCTGATCCTTTTATAGCGAGGAAGATTTGGGCTCAGAGATAGAGTTGGAGCCGTCGGCGTTTGGTGGAGCAGCATACGGGAGATGGGAGCGATTCTCCTTTCCTTCTAGCTGAGATGGATTAGGATTAAGATAACATATTTTCGAAATATTTACTTTCATGACTAAAAACAATTCTAGAAAATTTAGAATTACTATTTGGGCCACGAAAAATACTCTGAAAGCTCTAAAAATCCAGAGACACTTTTGAATATGAAGAATCCAAATAATAAAGTATTTGGAGCTCATGAAAAGATATTTTACAGCATCTAAAAATTAGATTATGTTCGTAGAAAAGTGAGAAAGAGTTCCAGAAAATCCGGAGAATTATCTCGAGAAGATTGTAGAGATAAACAGATAGATGATGATCTCAAATGAGTGATTTGGGGTAGGAGAAAAGGATTTTGGGAAATTCCCAACGAAATGATTAAACTCTAGAAAGCAGGGATTGGAGGGAGAACAGGCCGAGCTGGTGGCGCTCTCAGCCAAAGTGGGAACAAAAACAGAGGAGACGTTTTTTTTTCTTTCCATTTTATTATTATTATTTTTCTTTTATTTCAAAACCCTTTTTAGAACCATTTTCAAAAGCAGTTTGAATCATTATGAATTTTGATCAAAACCACTCATTATAGTAAATTAAATGCACCAGCATGAATGCATAACCATGTTGCTACATCCTTTGATGAATTTTAATTTTAATGAAAAAATAGTTTTCATGAGCACAAAAAATACAAAATCAAATCATTTTAACTCTATTTTAAAATATGCAAATTTTAGGGTGTTACAATTCTACCCCCTTAAGATGAATCTTGTCCTCGAGATTCGGAAGATGGTGATCAAAGGGATGTCGACACTCTGCCTTTGGATCTTCTTCACTTTTTGAAGAATTGGATCTTCTTCACTTCCTTGAGTAGCTCCTCCTTTCATCCTCTTAGTTATCATTCCACTTTACTTTTCTTGTCGTTACAATCTTACTTCGGATAATTTGTCAACTATTTCCAAGTTCTTAGCGTGCACT
Organism: Miscanthus floridulus; assembly: GCF_019320115.1. Classification (NCBI taxonomy): domain Eukaryota; kingdom Viridiplantae; phylum Streptophyta; class Magnoliopsida; order Poales; family Poaceae; genus Miscanthus; species Miscanthus floridulus. Next base: position 93,599,123 of record NC_089597.1, read on the forward strand.
TGGTATGGCAAGACCCTCCTGTACACCTAGCTCCTCATCCTTCATTGACCTTCATGAACCTCATTTCCATAGTACAGGTTAAGTTGAATGTTGTACATAAACCTTTAGATATTGGTGTCGCCCAAACTTCATTTGCATAATGCCTTATGCTAAGAGCATCGGCATCGACATTTACTTCTCCTAGATGATAGCACACTTCCAAATCATAAAACCTTGATTGCTTCAATCCAACAATGATGTCACAAACTCATAATCAACTTAGTGAAGATGTCATTTAGATTCTTGTGGTCCACATAGATGTCACTCTTATAATCCGTGTAAATGCCACACTTACATCCTTGGGTGAATTCCACATAATTAACTTTCTTAAGCTCTTGTCCATAGTTCCACCACTCGAGATAACCTATCCATGTAGAGAACTTCTGTCACTCATATCTTACTTGCCATACTTATATAATGTTGAGGTTTTCATAGTCTCCATAGAACTAACAATTGATGTCCGATATCTCCTTCCTACGTCATCATTGCCAACTTATATTGGGTATGCTGAAAATTGAACTCCCAACTGATGATAGCTTGAAGTGAAGACCACTCCTGACGAATACCCGAGCTTCTAGTAGATGGTCCAACAATTATCGATCCTGAGTGAAGGATACTTGCGCTTGATGTTGACTTCTCAGCCATAAAGATAGCTGATGCTTCCAAGTGAAGAACTAGTAGAACATATGAAACCTCCATCTTGCAACTACTTTAATCTTGGCTACCCCCTTAAGAAAAGATCAACTAGGGGACACCAAATTAACTTGCATCTCCTTTTAGACAAGATAACTATCATCATGTCCTGCTGTCATCCCAAAGAGACTCATGTGCATAGGCAAGAACATGTAACATGCAATTCCTCACGAGCAGAAAAACAGCAGTGCAGTAAAACAACAATAACTCCTTCTCTGTTAATCCCATGAAGTTGTGGTTGATACCATTGGAAATCTTTTGAAATTCTCCACAACTTTGTTATTGATCAGATCCCTAGATTCTGATGTTAAAATAAGGTTTTAGAGTGAAACATGAAATCTGTCCAGAAAGTCTGGCAGCGCAGACATGACATCTTGCAACAGTCATATCTCGAGATACAGAATCCATATGATGACACGCCTTACATGGTTGAAAAGCTTATGAAATCCTCCGCAACTTTTGTATAGAACACTTTCCCATATTATGTAGTTAACGTAGTCAAACACAGTGCCCAACAGAAATTGTTCCAGGGCTCAGGCAGCACAGTTGCATCATCTTGTGATTTTCATAACTCCCAAACCATAATAGCTATGAGGGCGGTTCTTTGCGGTCGCTGAAAGATATTGAATCCTACTGTTGTCCAAAGTTTTCTTATGATTTTTGGTCGTCCAAGAATAGAGATATAATCCGACGAATACAGGTTGCTCCGAAAGACAAGATAGAGAGAACATGAAAAAACCAAAACCCGTCTATTTATCCATTAATCCTTATGCCTTAGGCCTATAAACTAAATGAAATTATGGGCTCCACAAATTCATTACAATCATTACAAAGCTCCAAATCAAGCAAAATCATAACAACAGTTCAACAATACAATATAGGAGCATAACTCAATCATTGACTCAACTTGCGATGCTACCGGTTCTCTTCATATTAAGGGCAAAGATCCTAGAACTCCTATTTAGATTATGCAAAAAGGTGATAAGAGAAGGTTCTAAAAGCATATCAAAGCAAGGAGTGAGGTTGAGAACAAGACTTAAAATAAGCAACAAGGTGGAGATGAATAGCAAGGGTAAGGATGCAATATAGAGAAAAATATCAAGGTTTATAGAACAAGAATGCTACAACAATTTCAAAACCTTAAGACGGCCAATTTCTAACTAGGCTTGTGTCCTACAGTCAGCATTGCTCTGATACCACTTCGTAGCACCTAGTTTTAACAACAAAACCAGATATGCACCATATGTGAGCCCAGGAAGTCAAATCTCACATATAGCTACAAATAAGGGTAATATCAAAAGACAATGCTCAATATATAATGTACTAGTATAAAGGATATAACCTTAGACAACAAATAGCGGCAAGACAACTCCGATCTTCAGGTGAAGACTCCAACTCTATAAGGACAACTGACTAGTTGATCACAAGCCTAATTCCTCCAAACTCTAACAATCTAGTCACCGTCAGCTACCTTATGCTCATTGGATCACTTTCCTACTCCGACAGGCAGTTCCACACAAGTCCCCAGAGACAGTGGCAGAGTGGACAGGTGCTACCACTGAGTTTCTATAGTATGACATGAGCCAGATGCTACGTCACAGTCATGCGAGGACACCTAGCCAGACGAGCCACCGCCCAGATGTGCCAAAGATAACATCTAAGCAGGATGAGGCCATCAGGGCTATTGCTGAGACAGAGGAGCAGCTTGATGCACAGCAGGAGGATGAGGTCGAGAGCGACCTGAGTGATAGCTCAGATGATGACTATCGGCCGATTCCGTAGATGGAACCTCCTCCACACAACAGAGAGACCAGTGGCGCTAGCTCAGCTCCACCACAGCCACCGCAGATAGACCCAACACTCCTAGCTGTACTTGAGTAGATGAGGTAGGACTAGGCACATAAGGCATAGGAGAACGCCACTACACTTGCTAAGGTTCAGGTAGGATAGGATCCGTTTCAGCTACAATAGCAGGCCACTACAATAGCTTGTGATTTAGTAGCAGTTACTTGGCTTCATGCAGCATGTCTTCACTGTTATAGGGGTTGCTCCTCACCAGCCCACCTTGTAGATAGGTGAGCCTCCTACTACCACTCCAGTGACTCTAGCTGTATAGCCTAGTGGGCTTCAGAGTCAGGGACAACCAGCTACTCAGTTTGCTTCACCAATAGAGCAGGTGTCCCAGTGGTTTGCTTCACCAGTGACTACACAAGGTCCTTACTTTACTCCTATTGTTATGGGCTTCACTTTGACTCAGACTTCTTCAGTGTTAATGATGGACATCCCAGTCTCTAGGAGTCTCGGTGCTACCTTCAGTGAGCTTAAAGGGTAGCCTACACCTCTAGAGTTTCGAGTCCCTATCCCTACCACAGCTGCTCCAGTTACCGGGACTACTGAGACAATTCCATCGTCTGAGCCACCTCAGATAGTCACTCCTACACTTGAGGCTTCAGAGATAGCGACAACGACAATGGCAGTTGTGGCTCCACTTCCTATAGTGACACCTCTAGAGTCACAGGCCATGCTAGTTACTGAGCAGACCTAGACCACTTCACCTTCACTTCTAGTGATAGAGGGTCAGACCGCTTAGAGTTTAGGGTCAGAGGATGATGCAGCCCAGTTCCAGATCTCTCACCACACCTTATCGCCCGACTTGACTGCTCCTGTCCTGCTATCTGACCCTTAGGTTTTGGTGCTTGATGCCAAAGGGGGAGAGGGAGCGAGTATGTTAGATTTAGGGGAGCCTGTGAGATGGACATGATTCTTTTGGTCTTTTATGTGTGATACTTCGTGCATTCATGTTTACTTTCATGCATTGTATTATATACATGTGATGGTGAGACTTATGTGACATGTGTGCTCTCTACATTGATATATATATGTCATGTCACTTGGTTATGCTCATTTGCTTTGCTTTTGCATTTTACTCTGATTCAAATGACCTTTACTTCATGTACTCATGCTTAATTCATATCTTTTGAGTACACCATGTTGGCTTGGGTCATATAAGCATGCCTAACCCCTTTGTTCTTATTATCAAATGCTTATATGAACCAAGCATGTTGAAAACCTCACTCATCTCTTTTACATACTCGAGGTTGTGTTGTCATCAATCAACAAAAAAGGGGAGATTGAAAGCATCTAGGCCCCTACTTGGGTTTCGGTGATTAATGACGACATGAGATTACTATGACTAACGTGTGTTTTGCAGAGGCAATTTAAGTTAGGTCATGGTAATGGAAATTGATTGGGCAATCATGGTTGTCATGCCCTATTGATGGAAATCATTTTGCTTTTCAAAGGATGGATGACAAGGTTACAGACAGACTAGTTCTAAGTGTCGTTTGGCATTTAAGAGACACTTAGAGTAGTTTAGGACTTTGTTTTTCCTTTGGCCATACTATTAAGGGGGGTATGGATTAGTAGCTTGACCTAGGTGAGTCTAATGTATTAGGTGTGGTGCACACTTGTCAAACTTAGCACTAGGTTGCTCAGGAATAGCCCTAAGATCGATAGAAGTCAACTTCATTCACAAAGAATTTTGAATTGGAAGTGAATGGAGGGTCAAATGACTAACCAAACGTTGGTTTGGTTGTGACCGAACACAACTTGGACAGTCCGGTCAGTTCAATTGATCAATAGTAGTAGTCAGAGTGCGACCAGAAGCTGGACACCAGTGCTCACTGGATGTGACGCTAGCCGTATCTGTAGCAGTGTGACAGGCTGTTGACCACAGATCGGACACTGAACAGAGAAATGACCAGACTCTGGGTGCCAGCATCTGGTCAACAATAGTAAGGTTCCAGAGAGGGTTTTTGATGACCGGACATGTCTGGTGGGTGCTGACCGGACGCAGGCCAGAGTCCGGTTAGAGCAAACAGCTCTTTCTGACACGCTGATGTGTTACACTGTCTGAAGCATCCGGTCACCTTGACCGGAGCGTCCGGTCAGCATGATACTTGCTGAGTTAGACCTCAACCATTATGTTTCGAATGGGGGTATAAATACATATCCCACTCATCCATTTGAACTCTCTTGCCCATTTATTCAGCTGAGAAACACCTTTGGAGTGTAAGGGAGAGCAAGAGCCTAGTGGGGTGACTGAGATTTGATAATCCAAGATTAAGGACCTTATTAGTGCATAGGAAGTAGCAAGTGTGCATCCACCTTTCTTATTAGGCTTTGTCTTGGTCAAGTGAGAGTTTGTGCTTGTTACTCTTGGTGATCGCCATCACCTAGACGGCTCGGTGGTGATTGGGAGCTTGGTGATCATCCGGCGGAGCTTGTGGATGACCCAAGTCATGTTGTGAGCGGTTGTGGGCGATTCACCGCGACAGAGTGTCAAAGAATTAGTGTAACACCCTAAAAATTGCCACTTTTGAAATAGAGTTAAAATGATTTAAGTTGGAATTTTTGTGCACATGAAATATAGGGAAATAAAAAATTTCATTAAATTAAAATACATCATAAGGTAGCAACATGTTTGAGCATACATGCCATTGCATTTGATTTTATTGGATGAATGGTTTTAATTGAAAAGTCAATATGGTTAAAATTCTTTTGAAATGAAATAAAAAATGGCTTTGAAATAAAAGAAAAGAAAAATTGAAAATAAGAGGATTTAAAAAAAATGGTAAAATTTATTTTTGGAAACTTACCAAAAATTACTCATTTATATTTGAGATGAAAAGTATATTGAAAACATACTTGAATTTGTTTTGAAATTGGCTTGGATTTGGAAACTCAAAGTAGAAAAAGGGATTTGTATTTGAAAAATATTCCTTTTCTCATTTTCAGCCCAACTCCAGATTTGGCCCAGCCCTCTTTTCCCATCCCCTTCCTGGCTTGGCCCGCTGCTTGGCGGCCCAGCCGCTTTCCCCCCCCTCTTTCCCGTTTACTCGGCCTCGGCCCAGCTCGTCGCTGGCCCACTCCCGCGCCCCTTCTTCTTTCCAGCGCGCCAGCCTGCTCCCGCACCGGCCCGCTGCTCGGCACTTTTCCTTCGCGCGCCTGCTGCTCCGCTCGAGCCGCTCTGCTCGGCCTACCCCATGTGTCGCTCACACGTGCAAGCGCTCGGCCCACTCGGTCAGACGTGGCACACTGCCTCTTCCTCCCTCACTGCACTCCTGGCCCTACCCGTCAGCCACCACCGTCCCTTTCCTTTTCTTCCCCGGTGCGCTCCTCCCCTTTCCTTTCTTTGCCCGCCGATGGTGCGTCCATGAACGGCAAGCCACCGCGCCCGTTTGGCAAGCGGCCAATCAGCCCTGCTCCCCTTCCTCATACGCAGCGGCTGCTCACCTATAAAGCCTGAACCGAGCGCCTCCCTTCTCCCCTTTTCCTTTGCTCGCGTCTAGCAACTCCCCGCCGCCGGCAATCTCCCTCACCCGCGCCTCAATCCACGTCGTCGACGCGCCGGTGACCTCCGCCGTGTCCCCCCAAAGCAGTAGGTATCATCTAATTCGTGTTGTGGTCTTGTTTTCCTCAGATTCAACCTCACACGCACCCTTCTCTCTCTCCAGACGTCACCGCCGCCGTCGACCCGCCCCTTCGGAGCCTCCTCGGACGCTGCGCTCCCCTCCATACGCATCGTGGTGAGGTTCTCCGCCTTCCTGTGCCATCCATTCGTTGTTTAGCGCACTAGGACACCGTAGCAGCGAGCATCAGAGCCGCTGTTCATGGCGCCGCCGTGGATTCAATACCCCACCGCGTTCCCTCGCCTCGGTAGCGTCTCCACCGTGTTTGCTAGGCTCTGTAGATCATCCCCGTGCTTCTTGATTCGATCGAGGAAGTCCGGAACACCCCCCCAACGTCCACTGCCGAACTTGGCTCACCGGCGGCCATGGAGCGCTCGCCGGTGGGACTGCGCAGCCGGTGGAGATCGTCCCATGCATCCCATGCTGTCAGATCTAATTTGAACGGCCAAGCTTACATACCAGTTCAGGGTGTGTAATCGGTCCACCGTGGACCCACGGACTCGGTCCACGGCGCCCTATCACTGCATCCACCACACCACGTGGTGCACCGCACCAATCCCCGGCCACCACGCGTCAGCCTGGTCAGCAGCCACGAGTCAACCCGTAGTCAAAGCCATGCTATTTTGCAGTTAAGCCCCCCTATTTTCGGTGAATCAACCCGTAGGCCGTAGTAGTTCAAAATAATTAAAATTCAGCCCTATTTTTATTCGTTTAAGTCCCTGTAGTTTCCATAAATAGTGTGTGTAGTCCAAAATTCATTTAAATTCAGATTTTAATTGTTTTAATTCAAAAATGAGTTTGAGTTATTTATAGAAATGCCACTGAATCTTATTTTATGCGTAACTTTTGCGTTTTAAGTCCGATTTGACCCATTCAAATTGTGTTAGGATCGTATTTACATTTTCTACGTGTTTATACAACTGTTAGGCATGTTTTCAACACTTGGAATTCATGGGTAGATTTAATCTATTATTTAACTATAGTAAAACTTGTTTAAATCATAATTTATTTATTTTAACTCCGAAATAGTCCGTTCAAGTTGCGTTTGTTTCATAACGACGAGATCTATGCATTAGTAATGATGTTTACTATATTACTATTTCATAAAAATCATGGTTTAAATCATATCTTGATTAATGATTATGCAACTAGGTTTTATATATAAAATATGATTTGTTTTACTTTTGTTTTATAATTTAAATCTAAAATTGACTTAATTCAATCCATATTATTTATAAAAAATCTTTTGTATATGAATTCATATAGTTAACATAAATGAAGCCTATAGTTTTCTTTTCCACGTATCGAGTAAATCTTTCGGTAGATGTAACTTTTCAACCGTAGCTTCAATTAGCGTGTCTCTCGTGACTGTGTGTTCATAGCGATGCGTAGAATCATATATCAAACTCTTTTACTTATTTATTCTATGATTGGTGTACTATTCTAATATAGATGCATTTGTATGCCATGTATGGATGTTTGTGTGGTGATATATGGTTCAGTCAATCGGTGAGGTTTGCGTGGTGATCAAGAAACAGTTCTTTGAAGACTAGAAGTTGAGAATTAGAAGCAGAAGATTGAAAGTGGAATACTAAAGGCCTTTGAGCGTATTTCTTTGGGGGAAAAGCAAGTTAAGGCAAGTATAGCATGGGACCGTCCTTGTTACCTATTCACATTTAATCACTTAATTCATATTGCATGTGTCTACCTTGTTACCAATAAGGATATCCTAGATATTTGATATCTTGTACCTTGAAACCTTTGGGTTACTACATGGGATAGTTTTTGCTAGTGTTTAATCAAAACCATGATCTTGTAACTTGACTAATGATATATGCAATAAACATTAAAACATGACTTTTTAGTGACATGGAAACAGGGGGCTGGAGTGTTTAGCTACTTTCTAAATGCTCTAGATTCCTCTCCCTAAGGACTCATCTGTAAGTGATCATCCGAGACTTACAGTATAGCTGTGAGGGCTATATGGCTCTAGCTTTAGCTCAGTACGAGGACATTTTCTAGCTTGTTAGTGGTTACCTTTACGGCGCAAGAGGGGCTCCAACGGGTATGATCTCAGTCTGCCAAGTAGGTGCACTTGCTAGTCACTACTTGGAGGGGGGTTCATGCTTATTGATGGGTAAACCTTAGTGGCCCTAACTTGTTAGATGAACCTTTGAAAGGCTTCATAGTGAACCCTGCCGACCTTCCTTGGAAGTGGGTCAAGGGGCTGATCACCCTGGGCAAAAGGGTAAATCATGACTCACAGTGAACGTGTACAACCTCTACAGAGTGTAAAACTATTATAATAGTCGTGCTCATGGACACGAGAGGCCTTGGACCCTTATGGAATAGAGATGATCACTAATGGATAATGGTACTAATGATTAAATTGTTTATGCTATACATTATTCATGTTTACCTGATCATGTGTTTATGGGCTTATGGATAAACTTGATGCCAACCAATTGCTAAAATTGTGCTAAACAAAGGCTAATTGCAGTTAAACCAGTGTCAGCCTTTTGAGCCTCATGAACCCCATGATATAATTGTTAAGTACGACATGTACTTACGCTTGCTTTATTTTTCTATACTTGGATAAAAATCCCGGATGGGTACCAGATGGCTGGTTTGGAGGAGTTAGGCTTGTGGTCAACCAGTCAGTCATCCCTGTGAATTTGGAGTCTTCGCTAGAAGATCAGAGTCAACTTTCCGCTGTCTATACTCTGAGGGTACTTTTCTTTTACTAATACATTATGTAATAAGTATTGCCTCTTGATATTACCCTGATTTGTGGCTATATGTGAGATTTGACTTCATGGGCTCACATATAGTGTGTATCTGGTTTTGTCTTTAAAACCGGGTGCTACAATCAGCCTGTAGAGAGCACTTGATCCTTGCGTAGATCAAGGGGGAGCTACACCCTTGAGCGGGTGCTCCAATGAGGACTAGTGGGAAGTGGCGACTCTCTAATACCTCAAGAAAACATCGCCGTGTTCCTTTCTCTCTCTTTACTTTGAGCATTTATATTTGAGCAATTCATTTTATGTCTCTACATTCCTAGAATTGTCATGCTAGAGTAGGATTGGACCTAGGGTGCAAAACTTTTGTGCGATAGAATAATAGAAACACATTGTAGGCACAAGGGGTGAAATACACTAAGTGTAGGGCTTAATTATTGTAAAAAATTTAGAATTAGCCCAATTCACCCCCCCCCCCTCTTGGGCATCTTGATCCTTTCAATTGGTATCGGAGCCTCATGCTCCCTAAATTATGCTTAACCACCTAGAGCAAGATGTCCCATAGGGATGGACCCCCTCCTATCTTTGAGGGAGATGATTTTCCTTATTGTAAAATTCACATGGAGGCATACCTAGAGGCTTTAGATATTGGAGTTCTTAGAGCCGCCTCACAAGGCTTCACAAAACCTATGGATCCTACCAACCTTCAAGGCGATGAGGTTAACTACGAGAACTAGAATGCAAAGGCTAGAAACACCCTCTTTAGAGGTCTTTGCAAGGATGTCTTTAAACGTGTGCAAAACCACAAAGACGCCCATGCACTATGGTCGGACATTTGTGCGCTCCATGAGGGAACCAAGAGTGAGCATGAGGAACGCTATCACCTTGTGATGAAAAAGCTTAATTCATTTGAGATGCTTCCTAGAGAAAGTACCAATGACATATATTCATGCTTGAATGTTCTTGTAGAGGAAGTCAACGGGCTTGGACTCACACAAATGCAACCATCCAATATTGTGAGAAAGATCTTGACTATCCTCCCCATTGACAAGTATGGGCATATTGTGAGGTGCTTCATCAAGGTGATCTTTCCACTACTACACCAACTCAAATATTGGGGAAGATCAATGCACATGAGATGTACATGCACATCACTCCACAAGATGGCTCTTCTTCCACCAAGAATAAAGATTTGGCATTCAAGGCTAGCCAAGAGAAGAGGGGCAAAGCAAGAGTTGATCATGATAGCTCAAGTGATGATGAGATTGATGATGCAAGTCTTGCTCTCATGGTGAGATGAACTATCAAGATGCTCAAGAAGCTAAACAAGAATGGTGTCAAGTTTGATGGCAAGAAGAAAAAAATTCTTCACTAGTAGTAGAAGGAAGCCCATCTCTGAAATGGATTGCTATAATTGTGGAGAACTTGGTCATCTAGCTCATCAATGCCCCAAACCCAAGAAAGACAAGTACAAGAAGAAGTGCAAGGGCAAGAAAGATGACTCAAGTGATGAAGATGATGATGAGAAGATGAAGAACAAGCCATACAAGAAGAATGGCAAGGCATACATTGTTGGTGATTGGCTCACAGACAATGAATCATCAAGTGGCATCCGATGATGAAAGTGAGAATGAGAAGGAGAAGGTGGCTGCTCTTGTGATTGGTTCTTCACTATCTTCACCGACACCACCGCCATCATCCTCTACACACCTATGCCTTATGGCCAAGGGTGAACGAAAGGTACAAAATGATGATGATAGTAGTGGTGATGATAATACCAGCAATGATGAGAGTGGTAGTGATAGTGATAAAGAATCTGAATCACCTTCTTATGATGATCTTGTCAAGTTGCTAAACCAATACACTATAATCATTAGAAAGACAAGACCTAAAAATGAAAATCTAGAACTTGAGAAGGGCTCACTCTTAGCAAAGTATGACATAGCCGAGAAAGCTAGTGTTGACCTTAGAGAAGAAAATAAAATTGTGTCATCCAAACTCAAGGAGCTCAAAACCTCTAAAAAGGAGCTTAGAGAAAAACATAATAAACTTGAGGGGATACATAATGAGCTCACCACTAGTTACAATTTGCTAAAAGAAGAGTACACCAATCTCAAGATTAATCATGACAATCTTGTTCTTTCTCATGAGTTATTATCCAATGAGCCACATGATGCTACTAACAATGTTGTTAAGATTGATATAGCTACATCATGTGATGAGTTGATTGTTGAGAGCATTGAGCAAGGTTCTAGTAGCAAAGGCAAGAAAGTGGCTGAGTTCAACAACTATGATGATTATGTCAAGCTCAATAATGAGAATGAAAAGCTCAAGAAAGATCTTGAAAAGCTATCAACCACCAACACAATTGTGATAGAGAATCTTGACAATGATTATGATATGGCTCTTGAGAATGAGATGCTTAAAGAAGAGAACAAGAGACTCAAGATGGAGAAAAATCATGATGAACTTAGAGAAGAAAACAAGAGCTCAAGTTGTAGAAAGAGCATCTCAAGACTGGTTTGAGCAAGTTCACAAGAGGCCAATATCTCCAAAGTGAGCTACTCATGAACACCGTGATGAAGATGGATAGAAGTGGTATTGGGTACTTGGCAAATCAAGAGAAGAAAGCTCAAGCTCAACATCAACAACAATACAAGTTAAAGCCTAAGCCAAAGAGATGCTTTGAGTGTGGACAAGAAGGTCACTTTGCTCATGAGTGTCAAACTCCACCACCACAACCCTTGCCCAAGCATCCTAGACCCTTTGCCTTAAATGCTCACTACATGCTTATAAAGGATTCTAGTGGAAAGATGAAAGTCTTGTTCTTAGGTCCACCCAACAAGAATAGGCCTAAGCAAATTTGGGTTGCAAAGTCACTAGTTGAGAAAGTCAAGGGCCCTCATCAAGTTTGGGTCCCTAAACAACAAGCTTGATCTCTTGTGTGTAGGTGAACTACAAGACCGTGGAAGTCATTGGGTTATTGATAGTGGTTGCACTCAACATATGACCGGTGATCCTTGTATGTTCACCTCACTAGATGAAGAAGTAGATGGTCAAGAAAGGATTACATTTGGTGATAATTCAAAGGGCAAAGTTCAAGGATTGGGCAAAGTTGCAATATCAAATGATCATTCAATATAAAATGTGCTATATGTTGCTTCATTGAGTTTCAACTTGCTATCCGTTGGTCAATTGTGTGATATTGGCTTTTAATGTTTGTTCACCGAGAAGGAAGTGGTTGTATCAAAGAAAGATGATGATCAAGTTATATTCAAGGGCTTTAGGTACAACAACCTATATCTAGTGGATTTCACCTCCAAAGACGCAAACTTGAAGACATGCTTATTCACCAAAAATCACTTGGGTGGCTATGGCATAGAAGACTTGCACATGTTGGGATGAGCTCACTCAAGAAGCAAATGAAGAATGAATTGGTGAGAGGTTTGAAGGATGTGAAATTTGAGAAGGACAAGCTTTGTAGTGCATGTCAAGCCAGCAAGCAAGTTGCAAACACTCATCCAACCAAAGCTTACATGTCAACAACAAGAGTGCTAGAGCTTTTCCACATGGATCTATTTGGACCAACAACTTATAAGAGTTTGGGAGGCAATCTCTATTGTCTTGTGATAGTTGATGACTACTCTAGATATACTTGGATGTTCTTCCTTCATGACAAGACCGAAGTGGCTGCATGTTTCAAGAAGTTTGCCAACAGAGCACAAAATGAATTTGAAGTGAAGCTCAAGAAGATAAGAAGTGACAATGAAAAAGAATTTGACAACACAAACATTGAAGCATATTGTGATGAAGTTGGGATCAAGCATGAGGTCTCCGCAACATACACTCCTCAATAAAATGATGTAGTAGAGAGAAAGAACCGGACACTTATCACCCTTGCAAGAACAATGCTTGATGAGTACAATACGCCCAAAGCTCTATGGGCGGAAGCTATCAACACCACATGTGATGCATCCAACCGCCTATTTCTTCAAAAGTTTCTTGGCAAGACCCCTTATGAGTTGCTCAATGGGAAGAAGCCAGACGTCTCATTCTTCCAGGTGTTTGGTTGCAAATGCTACATCTACAAGAAGCGGCAACACCTAGGGAAGTTCCAACGACATTGTGATATTGGTTTTCTTATTGGTTACTCATCAAAGTCCAAAGCATATAGAGTATTTAATCATGCCACCGGCTTGGTTGAAGAAACATATGATGTGGAATTTGATGAATCTAACAGCTCCCAAGGAGCACATGAGAATCTTGATGATGTAGGTGATGAACCATTGAGGGAGGCCATGAAGAACATTCAGGTTGGAGACATCAAGAACAAAGATGATGAAGATGATGTACAAGTTATTGATCCACCCTCTTCATCAAATATGCCAAAAGATGATGATAAAGATGGTAGAGTAGAAAATGAAGACACTCATGTCTCCCATGATCAAATGGTGGCACAAGCTCAAGATGTTGATGCTCCACAACCTCCCGCTCAAATGGTTGACAAAAGAAATTCACCCCTACTACAAGCACATCCACAAGATCTCATCATAGGGAGTCCTTCAAAGGGAGTAATGACTCGCTCTCAAAAACTTGCTTCATTTATTGAACATCACTTGTTTGTTTCTTGCATTGAGCCTAAAATGTAGAAGAAGCTCTTCAAGATCTGGATTGGATAAATGCCATGCATGAAGAGTTGAACAACTTCACTCACAATGAAGTTTGGACACTTGAAGAGCAACCACAAAATGCAAGAGTCATTGGAACAAAGTGGGTGTTCTACAACAAGCAAGATGATCAAGGCATTGTTGTGAGGAACAAGGCAAGGCTAGTTGCAAAGGGGTTCTCTTAAGTTGAAGGGTTGGATTTTGGAGAGACCTTTACATCGGTTGCAAGACTTGAAGCCATTCTTAACCTTCTTCCATATGCATCTCATCATGAAATGAAATTATATCAAATGGATATTAAAAGTGCATTTTTAAATGGCTTCATAAATGAACTAGTCTATGTTGATCAACCTCCCAGGTTTGAAGACCCTAGATATCCTAATCATGTCTATAGGTTGTCCAAGGCGCTATATGGGCTTAAGCAAGCCCCAAGAGCTTGGTATGGGTGCCTTCGGGATTTCCTCATTGAGAAGGGCTTCACCATTGGGAAGGTCGACACCACACTATTCACCAAGAAGCTTGATGGAGAGATCTTCATTTGTCAAGTATATATTGATGATATCATATTTGGCTCATCAAATGAAGACTATTGCAAAGAGTTTGGTGAATTGATGTCAAAGGAGTTCGAGATGTCTATGTTTGGAGAGCTTACATTCTTTCTTGGTTTTCAAGTCAAGCAAATGAGAGAGGGGATTTTCATCTCTCAAGAAAAGTAGACCAAGGACCTTCTCAAGAGGTTCAAAATGGATGAATGTAAGCCAATTAGGACACCAATGCCATCTAATGGACATCTCGACCTAGATGAGGGAGGTAAATCAGTTGATCAAACTCTCTATCGTTCTATGATTGGTAGCTTGTTATATTTGACCACATCTAGGCCCGACATCTTGTTTAGTATGTGTATGTGTGCTAGATTTCAAGCTAATCCTAAGGAGGCTCACATGGTTGCCATTAAAAGAATCCTTGGGTACCTTAAGCACACACCAAGCATTGGTCTTTGGTATCCCAAAGGAGCTAGATTCCAACTAGTTGGCTATTCTGATTTGGATTATGCCGATTGCAAAATTGATAGAAAAAGCACATCTGAAGGGTGCCATTTGCTTGGTAGATCACTAGTGTCTTGGACCTCTAAGAAGCAAAATAGTGTGGCCTTGTACACTGCCGAGGCGGAGTACATTGCCGCGGGTGCTTGTTGTGCACAAATCTTTACATGAAGCAAACTCTTCTAGACTATGGTGTAGTTCTAGAAAATGTACCTCTCTTGTGTGACAATGAGAGCAGGGTAAAGCTTGCTAATAACCCAGTTCAACACTCTTGCACCAAGCACATAGATCTCCGTCACCACTTTCTTAGAGATCATGTTGCTAAAAATGATATATCACTAGAAGGTGTAAGGACCGAGGATCAATTGGCGGATTTCTTTGCTAAACCGCTAGATGAGGCTACATTTTGTCGGTTGAGGAATGAGCTCAATGTGCTTGACCTTAGTAACTTCACTAAAAAATGAGCTTGTGTTATCCCTTCCATTGCATTGTAATAAAAAACATGTTTATTTTTTAGTAAAGCACTTAGGGCTTGTCTAACATGGTTAAGATAACCGCCAAAAAGCATGGGAAGAAGCTTAACCTTGGATCAAACTTGACAAACAACTAGACTTACTTTCAAGTATTGCATTGCATGTGCATGTGTGTTGCTTTGTCATTTCTTTAAGGTTATCTTTTGAGCACCCGCTGTGTTTATCCACAAATAGGGAGAGCATTCAAAGCTCCTATTGGTCATAAAACCCTCTTGTGTGGTCACTTGGTGCTCCTCGCCCCTTTTGTTGCCTATTTTCTTAAAAAGAATTATAATCAAAGGCAAATTATTTTGAAAAACTTGAGGGTTTGAGAGAGGTCTCTCATATCAGTCCCAATTGGTGTTTATTTGGGTCTTATTGAAGTTGGGACTCGATTGGGAAAAAGCGGCGTGTAGGAACGAAGAAAGACTGCAGCTGAAGAGTGACCGGACTCTACTTTTGAGTGTCCAACCAGTGTTTCTATAGTTGCTGAAGGAGGATAGTTGCTGAAGGAGGACCGGACAATGAACAATGTTTGTACAGCATTCCATGTGATGGTGTTTCTGCGTCCAATCAGCAAAGGATGGATCTCAGGGAACGACTGGACTTTGTGCTACATCCGGTCAAGGGTCATCGAACGTGTTCGGTCATGATTTGAGGGCCCTGGACCTCTCTGTTGTTGATCGGACTCCGGAGGGCAGCGTCTGGTTGTCTTTGCTGATGCGTCCGGTCACTAAAGTACAAGCGGAATAGATTTTTCTTTTCTTTCCTTGTCTGTCACGTGGGGGGCACCATATATACCATTCTCTCTATCTCGTGTCCCCTGTCCTTCCTTCATACGTCATGCCACTACTGCTGCCCTAACCACCACTGCCTTGCTCTCTTTCGGCCGCCGTGGCACCACCATCGCGCAGCCCGTGCAGCCGTCCACGCCCACCGCCACGTGCTTGCGGTCCACTACGCCACCACATTCTCGCGCACCACCACGCCACCGCATTGCCATCCTCTCACACTGATGGCTTCCTAGCTCTGTGCCTCACCGTGCCATTACGCCTCCTCGGCCGTCGCACTGCTTCACAACGCCAAACCCTAGCCCTAAGGGTAAGCCATCTCCATTGCCTACCACATGTTCGACAAATTGTCTCAACCGACCTTGATTTCAATTCTAATTCCTCTCTTGGCCGTATGACCTTGCAGTGCTATTGTCGTTCCCATGTGGTGTCCCTATGATCAACAACTTATCCCTTCGCACATCTCGGGATTGTTCTAAGGTAGCAAGCCATATTCGCTCATTACTTTGCTACTGCTTGCTTTCCATTAGGTCATTTGCTTCCCTAGTATATAAAGTTGCTTATGTATACCTCTTATTTTATCATGCAGTCAGTTCGGGCAGTGAGTCTGCTTGGTAGTTGGGTAGTTGACATATTTACTTGGGGCCAAGCCCATGAGTATGGAATGAGGCCAAGCCTCATGAGTGTCAGTTGGTAGTTGTTCCTTATCAGTGGCAGTGATTCTTGTCAGCTTCAGAGATGGCTCGTTGCAAGAACATCGGAGGTGGTCCTGGCAATGAGGATCCAAGGCCTCCGCCTCACCTGACTATTTAGGAAAAAGGAAAGGCAAAGAAGACTACCAAGAAGAAGTGTAAGAGAGATGATGTTGAGGTAGAGAGAGCAGCAGCAGTGGTAGACGTCGCAGAGCGGGCCGAGAGAGGTGGACGTGGCAGTGGCATTCGCATAGGTGATCAGTTGTCCCTAGCTTAGAGGACTGCCATTGAGCGAGTTGAGGCTAGTCTTGGTAGTCCACCTAGGACTATCATGCTTGGAGGACCACATATCTCTTTGGAGGATGCACCAGAGGACCATGTATCTCTTTGGCATTCACTGAGCACAACACCAGGTGACCGGACACTCTAGTCCAATCGACCGGACGCTGGCCCTCAATGTCTGGTCATGTGATTCATGCCACGTGTCCCCTGCTTCAAATATTGTTTGTCAAATTTCAACAGTCATCAGTTGACTGGACGCTCTACTACAACTGACCAGACTCTAAGCCTCCAGCATTCGGTCGTTTCGAGTAAGGTTCCAGAAACATATTTTGCCGACCGAACTCGTCCGGTCATGCTTGATCAGACCCTGCCAGCGTCCGGTCAGATGATGTCTCCTCTATGTGCCTCATGTCAGCGTATGTCAGCACTGACCGGACGCACCCTGCCAGCGTTCGATCATAGAGCGACCCAGCGTCTGGTCGTTTGACCGATGCCAGCGCCTTCGCTGATACATCTGAACGGACGCACTGGTCCAACTGAGGCAAGCGTCCAGTCACTTCCAGTGACCTCTGTCTTTTCTGTCTAGGGCACCAGTGGCACCGTTGGACTGTCTGCACTCTACGGGCGAACACTCCGCCAGTGGAGTTTCTTACCCTTGCTCCCAAACTTCACCACCCTTGATCAAATGTGCCAACCACCAAGTGTATCACCTTGTGCACATGTGTTAGCATATTTTCACAAACATTTTCAAGGGTGTTAGCACTCCACTAGATCCTAAATGCATATGCAATGAGTTAGAGCATCTAGTGGCACTTTGATAACCGCATTCCAATACGAGTTTCACCCCTCTTAATAGTATGGCTATCAATCCTAAATGTGATCACACTCTCTAAGTGTCTTGATCACCAAAACAAAATAGCTCCTATGGTTTATACCTTTGCCTTGAGCTTTTTGTTTTTCTCTTTCTTCTTTCCAAGTCCAAGCACTTGATCATCATCATGGTATCATCATCATCATGCTATGATCTTCATTTGCTTCATCACTTGGAGTGTGCTACCTATCTCATGACCACTTGATAAACTAGGTTAGCACTTAGGGTTTCATCAATTCACCAAAACCAAACTATAGCTTTCAACACGTCAGGTGGTTAGCTCCCTTCGGGCTGATCTTGGAACCATGATAGCTCAAAGGCTGGAGGCTGAGAGCGTTTTGGCTAGGCTGGTCATGGAGCTGACCGAGACATGGGGATCCTTCAGGCAGAGAGCGATGAGCATGATCTCCTATGCACTACCATCGGGGTGGTCTTTGATGACCTAGGGGTGGCGCCACCGGAGGGATCTAGCTCGCTTGCGGCCTCTGCTGCCGTAGACATCACGGTGCAGGTGCGCTAGCTTGAGGTGGATGCTTTTCACATCAGGATCACCCAAGCCTTTGTTGTTGCCCGCTCTCATTATGCGAAGAGCACTGACTTGGAGACAATGATCCTTAGCTTTACGCTTGGCTATGAAGCATCTGAGCTAGATGAGATCGAGATGGCTGTGACTCCTATTGCGTGGAACTTGGCAAATAGAATCAAAGACATAGTGCTCCCCTAGAGGGGATAGTTAGTCAAATGGGTCTGATAGACATTATCTGTAATCTATGGACAAGCATCGGCACTTTTGTGTCTTGAAAACATATTCGTAATTTTGTTTCATTAAACAAATTCATAATTTCATTTGTTTGAACTTGCTTTCCTCCCTTTTTATATTAAAAAGGGGGCTCATGCAATCCGACCCTTCCATTTGTTAAGACCACAGGGCCCGAGGTGTGTAAGAGGGAAACTTCGATTATGCTGGTGAGCAAAGTTACCATAGTCGTTGGGGTGTGGGTTTTTTGCAGTCTGATCGGGCATGCTCGGCTATTTGTTCCCACAAACCTTGCCACTAACTTTTAACATGAGGAAGAGGTCCAACGCAACGACTATTTTGAAAAAAGGAGGTATTTATATCTTTATCAGCCCCCGAGTGAGATTCGACCCCTTGCGGTTGCTAGGGTCGAATGTCACTGGAGACCGAAGAGAGGATAGTGAAACTACTCTTGTATTCACACGTACCCCTTCCTTATGATTTTAGCTATCATTCTATGACCGTGCATTCAGTATCCTTGCAAGTCCGGTCTTCCCTAAGCCCCCACACGTGGCGGGGATTCAGTCAAGGGTCAGCTCATTTTTATGACTATCGCCCTGTCCATAGTTTTCGCAACCAGAGGGGTTGAGGCAACGTCACTTGCCTTGATGGCTCGAGAAACGCGCTTTATGAGCTCGCTAATGGGGATGTTTGTACAGAATCTGGTCTCGTCGCTCATGACAGGGTTGGCAAAGTCCTCGGGTGGCATTCCGTTTCTCCTTAATCCATCTTCCAATAGATTCCCCCTCAATGGGGATCCTATGGGCTTAGCTACAGGCTAGATCGAACGAGAAGGTTGGTATGACCCTATTCGCCTCTATGCGGGTTGGGCAAAGGCCGCAAAGGCTCATCTGCATTTTCTCCCCTGGCTCTTGTTCGACGTGAGGTGGCCTTGGGCCCTTCATGGGCTGGCCTTTGAACCTTAGTCTCTCGATCTAGGATCGGACGGCTCGAGCCCCCAAGCTCCTTGGGGTCTGATAGGGGTCGGCCATGTTTCTTGCATCACCCTGTCCTCGATTTCTGCAACCAGAGGGGCTAAGCTAACAACACTTGCCTCGACGGCTCGAGTGTTGTGCTCAATGCACTCTCTAATGGGCACGTTTGAGTGGAATCCGGGTTCATCATCCATTGACAGGGTCGGCAGAGCCCTCATGTGGCATTCCACGACTTCTTAACCTGCCACCTGGCAGATGCTTGAGCCATTCGATAGGCTCAGGTGGCCCATTGGCCTCTCCTCAACGGAGATTTTGTGGGTTTGGCTCGAGGTTAGAATCAAACGAGAAATGTTGGGATGTCCCTATCCGCTTCTAAGTGGGGTCAGGCAAGGCCGCTGGGGCTCATCTTGGTTTTTCTCCCTTGGCTCTATTTGACATGAGGAGGCCTCAAGCCCTTCGCGCGCCGGCCTTTGAACCTCGGTCAGTTGCCACTCATATCGAATGAGGCGACTACCACTTCATGACATGACATGAAGCGTTGAGATGCAGCGATTGCATATGCAATGCATGGATATATGGGATGAATGCACGATATAATGGAAACAAAAGCGAGGGTCGGTGATGTTACCTTGGTGGCATCAATGATGGGGAGCTCTTACCAGACATGGCCATGAGGGGTTTAGGTCCAACGTTTGCAATGGGGCCATCCATTTCCTGGCAATGGTCGTGCTGTTCAGTCAATTCAGGCAAGAATTTAGTTGGGTAGAAAAGCCAAGTGACGAATTTGTGCGAAAACGGACAAGTTCTTAGATTTTGCTACAACAACAACTTTTCAACTCTTCTCCCTCTTTTTGCAAAAGAGGTTTAGTGCCTTTCGACCCTTCCCATAGTTAAGTTTCTAAAAGCTTGGAGCACGGGTGAGCTAGCTCTGATCACACTAGAGAGCAATGGCGTCGTAGCCGCTGGGGCATAGGGGCCTCGCAGTCCACCTAGTTTTACTCAGAGCTTGTTCCTGAAATCCTAGCTCTTAGGATTTACCATGAGAAAAAAGGGCAGGCACAGAGAATGTTCGCAGGATAAATGTACTCATACCAGCCCCTGAGTGAGACCCGACCCCTCGCACTTGTAGGGGTCAGATGTCACAAAAGATCAGGGATTGCAATGATAAAACTGATGAGAGAGTATGTGTTTATTTAGGGATAAAAACAACGTAGCTGCTCGATGTTCTAGGCATTGGTGAAGACCTCGCCGTTGATGGTTTTCTGCTTATAGGCGCCTGGCTAGAGTACTTCTGTGATGACATATGGCCCCTCCTAGGGTGGGGAGAGCTTGTGGTGGTCCTTGTTGCTCTGTACGAGTTGAAGGACCTAGTCCCCGACATTGAAGGCTCAGCCCCGCACCCATCGGCTGTGGTACCATTGCAACGCCTGTTGGTACTTGGCTGAGAGGAAGAGGGTGACGTCACATGCTTTGTCCAGCTAGTCCATGGCATCCTCATGGGAAGCCTTGGCTCCCTATTCGTCGTATGCCCTAATCCTTGGCACTCCACAGTCGAGGTTGGTTAGGAGGATAGCCTTGGAACCGTAGACCATGAAGAAGTGCGTGTAGCCAGTGGCTCGACTGAGAGTTGTCCTTAGGCTCTAGAGTACCATGGGGAGCTCGGCAACCCACCATGCACCAAACTTGTTCAACCGGTTGAAGATCCTAGGCTTGAGGCCCTGTAGGACCATGCCATTTGCACACTCGACCTGCCCGTTTGTGCAGGGGTGCACGATGGTGGCCCAATCAACCTGGATGTGGTCTTTATCATAGAATCAAAGGAACTTTTTTGAGTGAATGGTGTACCATTGTCCGTGATGATGGAGTTCGGGACTCCAAAGCGATGGACGATGTTGAGGAAGAATAGTACGGCTTACTTGGACTTGAACACAGAGATCGGCCGAGCTTCTATCCATTTTGTGAACTTTTCTATGGTGACAAGCAAGTGGGTGTATCCTTCGTGTGCCTTCTTGAGAGGTCCAAACAGATCGAGCCCCAAAGCCACGAAGGGCCACATGATGGGGATCATCTGAAGTGCCTAGGCTAGGAGGTGAGTTTGCCGAGCGTAGTACTAACACCCTTCGTTGGTGCGTATGATCTACTCGGCGTCAGCTACTGTAGTGGGCAAGTAGAAGCCCTATCGGAATGCGCTTCCAACCAAGGTTCTAGGCATGGTGTGGTGACCGCAGACCCCATCATGGATATCACTCAGCAAATGCTCTCCCCTGTTCGATGGGATGCAGCGCTATAGGATCCTGGTGTGGCTTCATTTGTAGAGTTTGCCCTCCACAAGAACAAAGGACTTGGTGTGGTGTGCGAGCCATCGAGCCTCCGCCTTGTCCACCAGCAGTGTGTCATGGAGTAGGTAGTTGAGGTAGAGCATTCTCTAGTCGATCAGAGGGTCAGGCTCTGTTACTGGATCTTGTTTGATCTCCATGACCTCAAAGCTAGATGGAGCCGAGGATTGATTGGCCCCTGAGTCCAGATCAGGTGGACTATCATCGGCTTGTTCTGACCCCTTGTAGCGGACTGAGGGCTTGTGTTGGTCACTGGCGAAGACACCCGTTGGTACCAGCTCTCAGTCGGATGCCACCTTCGCAAGTACGTTGGCCGCCTTGTTGAGGCGCCTCAAGATGTGATTGAGTTTGAGGCCATTGAATTTATCCTCTAGCCATCAGACTTGTCGGTAGTATGCAGCCATCTTGGCATTGTGATAGCTTGACTCCTTCATGACTTGGTTGACGACCAGCTAGGAGTCACCCTAGACGTCAAGGCATCAGATGCCCAACTTGATGGCAATGCATAGGCCGTTGATGAGTGCTTTATACTCAGCCACATTATTGGATGATGGGAATTGGAGACAAACCATGTACCTCATGCATACCTTGAGGGGCGACATGAAGACTAGCCCTATGCCAATGCCCTTCTTCATCAGCGATCCATGGAAGTACATCATCTAGTACTCTTGATCAACGACTGCTAGCGACATTTGGACTTCGGTCCACTACGCGATGAAATTAGCTAATACCTAGGATTTGATCGCTGTTTGAGAGGCATATGTAATGCCCTGATCCATCAACTTGAGTGCCCATTTTGTGGTTCATCACCAAAAGGAAGCTACGCCACTACTTCGAGTCACACCCGGTGATGGTCGTGACATCATTCCCCCTCGGCAAGGTCGTCCAAAGCTAGGATGCCATGGGAAGGGTGCTGAACTTTGAAGGCGTGCCCCTCTTCTTCCCACTCCACTACCAGGGTGGTGCTGACCACTTATGTGGTGGCCGTGATGTAGAGCAGAAGGTGTTCTCCCTTGGTGGGAGGAACCAAAATTGGGGCCTTTGTCAGGAGCTGCTTAACCATGTCAAGTGCTTCCTGGGCCTCAGATGTCCATTTGAAGTGATTGACCTTCTTCAGAAGTCGATAAAGGGGAGACCTCATTCGCTAAGGTGTGAGATGAAGTGGCTAAGTGCGGCTAGGCACCCTATAACATGCTGCACCCCCTTTATATCCTGAATCGGACCCATCCTTGAAATGGCTAAGATCTTCTCTAGGTTGGCCTCAATGCCACGCTCAGAGATGATGAAACCAAGCAGCATGCCCCTCAAGACCCCGAAAACACACTTCTCAGGATTGAGTTTGATGCTGTTTGCCCAGAGTTTGGCAAAGGTCTGCTCAAGATTAGCTACGAGGTGGTCAGTCTATTTGGTTTTAACCACGATGTCATCCACATAGGCCTCAATGGTCCGCCCGATGAGGTCCCCAAAACACATGAGCATATAGCACTGGTATGTCACCCAGCGTTCTTTAGATCGAATAGCATTGTGATGTAGCAGAACGACCCAAAGGGGGTGATGAACGATGTTGCGAGCTGGCTGGACTCTTTCATCGCAATTTGATGGTACCCGAAGTACGCACCAAGGAAGCAGAGGGTTTCGCACCCTGAGGTAGAGTCAACTATTTGGTCTATGCATGGCAAAGGAAACAGATCCTTTGGGCATGCTTTGTTGAGACCCATATAGTCAACACACATCCTCCATTTCCCACTCTTCTTTCGTACAAGAATGGGATTGGCTAACCACTCTGGGTGGTATACTTCCTTGATGAACCCGGCTATCAAAAGTTTTGCTATCTCTTCGCCAATGGTCCTACATTTCCCCTCATTGAATCAGTGCATGTGTTGTTTCATGGGCTTGGAGCTTGGGCGGATCTTCAAGGTATGCTCGGTGACTTCCCTCAGAATGCCTAGCATGTCTAAGGGTTTCCATGTGAAGATGTCTCTATTGGCGTGGAGGAAGCCGACGAGCATGCTTTCCTATTTGGAGGAAAGAGTGGTACCAATGCGCACCGTTTTACCCTTGGAGCTATCGGGATCTATGAGGACTTCCTTAGAGCCTTCTACTGGCTCAAAGGACCTAGTCGACTTCTTGGTGTCGGGTGCTTCTTCATGACCTCTTTCTTGATGGCGGCGAGCTCTCCGGAGGTGACGATTGTTGTGGCATGACCGCAACACTCAACCTCACACTCATAGGCATGCTGGAAGGAGGTGCTGACGGTGATGACCCCACCAGGGCCTGGTATTTTTAGCTTGGGGTATGTATAGTTGGGGACAGCCATGAACTTCACATAGCATGGACGTCCTAGGATGGTGTGGAAGGTTTTGGGGAACCCAACCACCTTGAAGGTGAGGGTTTCCATCCTATAATTGAACTGATCCCCGAAGGTAATGGATAGATCGATCTGTCCATGTGGCATGGCCTGCTTTCTGGGCATGATGCCATGGAAAGGTGCTCGGGTTGGGCGGAGGCGTGTCCGGTCGATGCCCATTTCATCGAGCGTCTTGGCGTACATGATGTTGAGGCCGCTGCCTCCATCCATCAGTACTTTGGTGAGCCACTTCGGACCGACGATCATGTTGACCATGAGCAGATATCTCCTTGGATGTGGGATGCTCTCTGGGTGGTCGATCCGATCAAAGGTTATGGCAGCCTCTGACCACCAAAGGAAGGCAGGCATGGCCGGTTTGGTCGTATAGACCTCGCGGCGCACGACCTTCTGACGACATTTGGGGTCATAGGCCACCGATCCTCTAGAGATCATGAGGCAACTGTCTAGTGTCAGAAAGCCATCATCCTTCTCATCGACATCGTTCATGGTGGGGGCAGGGTCCTTTCCATGCTCCCCCTTGTTGGAACCTCTAGACAAGAACTGCCGCATGAGGCTGCAGTCCTTGTATATATGCTTCACTGGGAAAGCATGGTTTGGGCTTGGCCCCTCAAGTAGTTTTTTGATGTGGTTCAAAGTGCCCTCTACGGGCTTCTGACCACCCTTGTGGTCAGCAGTGGCTATGAGCGAGTCCTCACACCATTGCTTCTTGTTCTTCTTTTTGGCACAATGATTAGAGGCACCTTCGCTGGCGCCCTCATCCCGCCTTGCCTTACCATCGAGACGATTGAAGATCGCTCCGACTGCTTCTTCTCCAAAGGCATGGCTGGAGGCGATGTCCAAGAGTTCCTTGGTGGTTCATGGGCCCTTGCATCCTAGCTTATGAACTAGAGACTCGTAGGTAGTCCTAGACAGGAAAGCTCCTATGACATCGGTGTCGGTGATGTTAGGTAGCTCATTGCACTACTGGGAGAAGCGCTGGATGTACACATGGAGGGTCTCACTAGCCTCCTGATGGTAATTTTTGAGGTCCCATGGGTTCCTAGGGTTCTTGTATGTGCCCTAGAAGTTTCCCACAAAGATCTCCTTCATGTCCGCCCAACTCTGGATTGCGTTGGACGGTAGGTGTTCCAACCACATTCGTGCCGAATCGGCTTAGAACAGTGGAAGGTTGCAGACAATGAAGTCATCATTATCCACACCACCAGATTGGTAGTCAAGCCAATAGTCTTCGAGCCATAATCTGGGGTTTGTCTCCCCAGAGTACTTTGGGATATTGGTTGGTGGTTGGTACCTTGGCGGGAAAGCAGCGTTGAGGATGTGATGGCCAAAGGCCTGAGGACCTAGTAGGCTAGGGCTCGAGCTTTGGTCCTCACCGTTGTCATAGCATCCACCATGATAAGGATGATAGCCATGGCGGGCTCCTTCTCCCGAGTCACCGTTGGTACATCTATGGGTGTCGAGGGTGCTGCGTGTGTCGTGGTTGCGACCAAGACACTAATGTGCTGGGACCATGGCGCACTACCTACCACCCTATGGCGCCTAGTGGACCGACGCGTCCCTACTAGGATGCTCCAAGGTTGTACGATGGCTGGCGTCGATCTCACATCATTGAGACAACAAACTTTCTGCCTACTGTGCTACCGCACGCTCGAGTAGCATGCGAATCTCATGGTGGGCCCGATGGTCCTCGGGCATTATGGCCTCTGGAAGGCCATGGAGTAGGGCCGCTACAGCGGTAATGTTCTAGTTTCCCAAGCAAAGTGGGGAAGGGCTTCATCATTGGCGATGATCCTCCGATTTACATCGGGGGCAATGGCGCGTGTGCGCCCACCATCTCCGCAACACTCGATCTCCTGATCGAGCTCTGTGCATTCCTGCACTAGCTGGAGCCACACTTCCTCAATCTCTTGGTGTCAGGCTTTCAGCTGCTCCACCCCCATGTGAGGTGGGGCTGCTATCTCCATCTCAGCCTCATCGCCGAGGTTGTTCGTCGGGGTAGCCTCTTCCTTGGAGATTCTTTCGATGTGTCCCTCAGGGGTACCCGCCATGAAGCATTCCTAGGAGGGGTGATGGCACCCCCTACTAGAGTTAGAGCTAGAGGATGACCCTGGCTTCTCTATGAGGATGTCATGGAGAGACTCCATGACATGTTCGATCATCCCTATGAACTCATTGTTTACGGGGGATGGGATCATGCACTGTGCCACAAGGTGGCTAATGGTCACCCTGGCATTGCGGAGACCGAATGGAAGCACTGTTGGGGAACTCCGTGCAGGGTGTTCTAGAGAGAGGGTGAGGTGGTGCAGGTCCTCCCTAGATAGCTAGGGTCCAAGGGAGACGCCAAGCTGACGCTCAAGCCTCCCATAGTTGAGGTCGATGGAGGGGAGAGGTTGGATGGCAACATGAGCCAATACCAACTCTCCTCCCACCGTGATGATGAAGTCTAGGTCCCCAAAGCGCACGTGTGCACCTAGGACCCAGCTGATACCGTGGGTAACCATCCGTGGCCTGATGTTAATGTCGGACGTGCAAAGGTCCCCTACCTAGCGCGCCAACTATCGGTGTTTCGAGTAAACACCAACTAGTAAATTTGTATTTGTTGTGCATTAGGCCCGGATGGTGTGCTAAAAGACACAAGGTTTATACTGGTTTGGGTAGAATGTCCCTACGTCCAGTTTGTTGCTACTGCTCGTGTTATTAGGACTGAAAGATTCATAGTAGGGGGTACAAATGGTCGAGAGAGGGACTGGTCCCAAGTCTCTGATGGAAAGGTTGAATGAGTGCTAAGAGCTCAGTTGCTGCTTAGCTGTGGGTTATGTGGTACATGGTGTGTTGAATCGATCCCTCTAGTGGGGTGCCCTACCCTCCCTTTTATAGATCAAGGGGGAGCAAGCATTACAGATGGGAGAAAGAAGAAAAACCAGAGGCATAGAGGGTCCTTCAAAGGTGTTGGGTCTTCCTTTTCCTTTGAGCCTACCCTGCTAACACGGCAGATAGTGCTAGGGATAGCACGTTTGGTGATCCAGATAGGACCATGCTCTGGCTTCGTTCAGCAAGTAGTCACATCCCATCCTACTTCGGTGGGCAGCGTGGAGCGCCAGGGTGACGAGCCACAACCCTACTAGGAGCAGATGGTGAAGAGGCCCCCACGTTCATTACTATAGATGACATGAGTTTCCTCTTGGATCATAATGGTTGTCGTATGTCTCCGTCAGGTTTTGTGTCCGAGGGCAAATGTCGGCGCCCATAACACTTTAGGACAAAATTTGGTGCCCACAGCACTATTTGGGCTCTGACATGCCTAGAAGGGCTTAAAGTGCCCATCTAGTCATATCCCGATGGTACTCTCCTATAGGTGTGTAGTGTATGGTCCTCGATATTGCGGTTGACTTGAGTGCCCCGCTCTATCTACGTGTAGTTATGAATGAGCAGCGCACAAATGTCAGACGAGGCGGAGCCAACCCTCGGATGTCAGGTGAGGCGGAGCCTACCCTCAGACATCGAATGAGGTGGAGCCTACCCCTAGACATCGGGCGAGGCGGTGCCTGTCCTCAGACATCGGGTGAGGTGGAGCCTACCCTCTAACGTTGGGCGAGGTGGAGCCTGCCCCCAGATGTTGGGCGAGGCAGAGCCTACCCTCGAACATCTGGCGAGGTGGAGCTAGCCCTCGGTCATCAGGATGTTAGGTGAGGTGGAGCCTACCCTCAGATGTTGGGCAAGGCGAAGCCTATCCCCGGATGTTGGGCGAGGCAGAGCCTACCTTTAGACATCGAGCAAGATGGAGCCAGCCCTCGGTCATCGAGCGATGTGGAGCCTACCCCCAGATGTCGAGCGAGGTGGAGTCCAGCCCTCGGGGGTCGAGCGAGGCAAAGCAAGCCCTCAGACATCGGGTGAGGCGAAGTCCACCCCCAGACATCGAGTGAGGTGGAGTCCAGCCCTCGGGGGTCAGGTGAGGCAGATCCATCCCTCGAACATCGAGTGAGGCAGAGACCGCCCCCAGATGTCGGGCGAGGCTAAGTCCAGCACTCGGGGGTCGGGCGAGGCGGAGCCAATCTTCGGTCGTTTGGGCAAGAAGTGTAGTTGCGTTCTTGTTTGTTCAGAAGCATGAATTTTTGATGGTTATTAGCTCCTCCTCTTCGGGTACCCTGATATTCGGTCCCTAACACACTAGGGCATAGGTTTCTTGTGGTCCGACTAGTTTTACTCAGGGTTCATTTCCGCAACCCTCACTTCTAGGTCTTAACATGGGAAAGGGTTGGGCGTAGAGAATGTCTATTGGATAGATATACTCTTATGGGCCCTTGAGTGAGGCCTGACCCCTTGCCATTTGCTAGGGTTGGGTGTCACTAAAGATCAAGGAGTCGATAGCGAAACTGATAAGAGAAAACATGCGTAAATTACGAGTAAAAGCGACGTAGCTGTTTGATGTTCCAAGCATTGATGAAGACTTTATCGTTGATGGTCTTGAGCCTATAGGTGCTTGATCCGAGCATCTCCCATGGTGGAGAGAGATTATGGTGGTTCTTGTTGCTCTAGATGAGGCAGAGCACTAGGTCTCCGACATTGAAGGCCCGACCCCGTACTCAACGGCTGTGGTCACAACGCTCGTTGGTACTTGGCCGAGCGAAGGAGGGCAATGTCACGTGCTTCATCTAGCTAGTCCATGGCATCCTCGAGGGATGCCTTAGTTCCCTATTCATCATTTGCCCTGACCCTCGGTGTCATCTGTGGTTGGCTTAAGCTCCTTCCTATGCTCCCCCTTGTTGGAGCCTCTAGACAAGAACCGCTTCAAGAGGATGCAGTCCTTGTATAGGTTCTCGATGGGGAAAGCATGGTTTGGGCATGGCCCTTTGAGTAGCTTCTTGAAGTGGTTTGGGGTACCCTTGGCAGGCTTTTGACCCCCCTTGTAGTCGATCATGGCCACGAACAAGCCCTCGCACCACTGCTTGTTCTCCTTCTTGTTGGGATAGTTAGAGGCACCTTCAGCGGTGTCCTTGTCCCACCTTTCCTTGCCCTTTGGGCGGTCGAAAATTGCCCCAACCACCTCCTTGCCTGAGGTGTGGCTAGCGGCGATGTTGAGGAGCTCCTTAGTGGTTTGCAAGCCCTTATGTTCTAGCTTGTGAACTAGGGACTCATAGGTGGTCCCAGATAGGAAAGCTCCTATGATGTTGTCATCGACGACATTGGGTAGCTCGTTGCACTACCGGGAGAAGGGCCAGATGTACCCATGAAGAGTTTCCTCATACTTTTATCAGTAGTTTGTGAGATCCCATGGGTTCCTAGGACACACATATGTGCCCTAGAAGTTTCCTATGAAGATCTCTTTTAGGTTCGCCTAACTTTGGATTTGGTTCAGCAAAAGGTGTTCCAACCACGTTCATGGTGAATCAGTTAGGAACAATGGAAGGTTGTGGATAATGAAATCATCATTATCCGCTCCACTGACTTGGCAAGCAAGCTGATAATCCTCAAGCCATAGTCCAGGGTTTGTTTCCCTAGAGTATTTTGGGGTGTTGGTCAGTGGTTGGTACCACGGCAAGAAGACAGAGTTGAGGATGTGTCGGCCAAAGGCCTGAGGCCCTGGTAAGTTAGGGCTTGGGCTTCGATCCCCACCACTGTTGTAGCATCCACCACAATGAGGGTGGTAGCCGCGGCAAGCCTCCTCCCTCACATCACTACGGGTACGCCTACGGGCATTGAGGGTGTCCTGCAACTCATGGTGGAGGCCAAGAAGCTCATGCACCAGGACCGCAGCGCCCAACTTGCTGCCTTGTTGCCCCTGGTGGACTAAGATGTCCCTGTTGGGTCGCTCTGAGGGCATGCACTGGCTGGTGTCAAGCTCATGTCCTTAGGACAGTGAGCTCTCAACCTACTGCGTCACTGCATGCTCAAGTAGCATGCGAATCTCATGATGGTCCTGATAGTCCTCAGGTGTCGTGGGCTTCGAGAGTCCTCGGAGAAAGGCCATCATGGCAGTGATGTTCTGGCTTGCCTGGGTGAAGTGTGGGAGGGCTTCATCATCCTCGATGATCCTCTGGTTCAAGTCATGGGCCATGGCACGTGCATGCCCACTGTCTCTATGGCGCTTGATCTCTCGCTTGAGCTCCATGTGTTCCTGCTCGAGCTAGAGTCATGCTTCCTTGAGCTCTTGGTGCCAGGCCTTCAGCTGCTCTACCCATAGGCAAGGTGGGCCCCTGCATTCCCCTCGACCGCATCATCGAGGTCATTCATTGGGGTAGCCTCTCCCTCGTGGATACTTTCGATGTATCCCTCGAGGGTACCTACCATTAAACATTCATGAGAGGGGTGATGGCTCCCCCTACTAGAGTTAGAGTCAGAGTGCCACTCTGATTATCTGGCAAGGAGGTCATGGAAAGATTCCATGATATATTCGGCAATCCCCATGAACTCATCATTCGTAGGGGATGGGGGCGTGCGTTGTGCCACAAGGTGGCCAACCGTCTCTGCAGCGTTGCGCAGACCAAATGAGAGCGCTGTTAGGGCACTATGGATGAGGTATTCTAGGGAGAGCGGCTCTCCTCTAGCAAGCTGTATCATGATACTAGTGAACGAGAAGGTGAGGTGGCGTAGGTCCTCTCAGGACAGTCGGGGTCCTAGGAAGGCGCCGAGCGGGCACTCAATCCTTCCGTAGTTGAAGTCGAGGAGTTGGTCGCTCCTAGGGGCATGGGCATCTAGTGTGTGCAGCTGTAGGTCTTCAAGCACCTCAGTGATCGCATCGAGGCTGGTGGAGTGGAGAGGTTGGATGGTGACAGGGGACTGTGCCAACTCTCCCTCTATCATAACGATGAAGTCTAGGTTCCTGAAGCGCATGTGCGCGCCCAGGACCTAGCTAACGCTATGACTAGCCATCTAAAGCCTGATGTGGACATCAAGATGCGCAAAAGGTCCCTACCTAGCGTGCCAACTGTCGGTGTTTTGAGTTACCAACTAGTAAATTTCTAGTATTGCACATCTAGCATGGATGGTGTGCTTAGAGGACATCAGGTTTATACTGGTTCAGGCAAAAAGTCCCTACATCTAGTTCATCGCTGCTGCTCATGTTACTAGCACTGAAAGTTTGTAGTACGGGTTACAAATGAGCAAGAGAGGGACATGTCCCAAGTCTTTGATGTGCGTGTGCTCCTAAGGCATGTTAGGGCATGTGTTTTGATGTCTATAGCCCTATGGAGTGGTGACCACCCTCCTTTTCCTGGGGCGTCCTGCTTCCCGTTTTAAAGATGAAGGGGAAGAGCATGTTACATAGAGAGAAAGAGGGAGAAGAGCCAAGGAGAGGAAGGCTTCTAGGACCACTGGGCCTTTCTTCTCCTATATATGGGTCCCATCAACACTACAGATGGTGATAGCGATGGCTCCACGTCGGGTGCCTGTTCGCTGCTAATGCCACACCCCGGCATTGTCAGTGGGTCATGATGTCCCATTCCATCCCGGTGGGCGATGCAGTGAATGAGCATGCTAGTCAATGGCCGTACAAGGAGTAAGTAGCATAGTGACCACGCATCCATCACTATTGGTGATGTGAGTTCCTTGGGATGACATGTTGCGGGCATGGGTCATGTTGAGATGTGCCTTCTCCCTACATGGTGCCAGAAGTTTGACCCTAGGTTGTACTTTTCTAACCCATAGTGGTTGGTGGCGGTACGGGCTTCTGTTAGGAGCCGTGCTTGAGGGGTCGAGCGAGACGGAGCCCCCAACCCAGAGGTCGGGTAAGGCGGAGCCCCCAACCTAGAGGTCAGGCGAGGCAGGGCCCCCGACCTAGAGGTTGGGCAAGGCGGAGCCCACCCCCAGGGGCCAGGTGAGGCAGAGCCCGCCCTAGGGGCCAGGCAAGGTGAAGCCCTAACCCAGAGGTCTGGAGAGATAGAGCATGTGGCCTTGGGGTCTGGTGAGGCAGAGATCATGGCCTTAAGGTCAGACGAGGCGGAGCCTATGACCTCGGGGTTGGGTGAGGCAGAGTCCACAACCTTGGGGTTGGGCAGGACGGTGCCCATGACCACTGTGGCAGAACCGACCAATTTATAAGAGCACAAGTACAATGGTAGCCTGCAAGCGGTCGCACTATCATACTTGAGCCCATATAAACCCAGTAGTCTATCGAGTACCATGACGGGTCTTGATAAACGATCCACAAACAACCAAGATCGTACATGATTCAACATTCATATCACATATTACATAAAGTTCGCAGATACAGTTCCATCATCAAAGTATGAACAAAGTTATTACAAACCAAGTTTGATAGATAATAGCAGAAGCAAATTAAGTTTGAAAGTAGCCTTTGCCAATATAGTTTAATACAGTGCCAACATACGATCATAGTCCACAAAAGCATGTAGAGGGATTAATAAAGAAGCCTGCCCAAGGCTTACTCCTCATCCACAGCGGGATAGAAGCAACTCTTGCAATACCCATGATAAACTGTGCCAACTACAATAATGGGAATAAAACCCTGAGTATGAGAAGGTACTTAGCTAGACTTACCCATCATAAACCAGAAATAAATTGACTCCAAGGATTATGCAAGGCTGTATAAGTGGAGGTAGTGTGACAACATTTGCATAAAAAGCGATTAACTTAGTTATACCATTATAATTCCATTATCAAGTTATTTATAACTATCCATCTCTAAATTAGCAACTATCATGTGCCAAACATGTGGTATATCATTTTAGGAGCATGCAATAGTAACCATAGCAGGTATAGTAATTTCATGTTTATCCGAACCATCATATTCCATAATACAGTTACTACGATGTTGGGGCTAGCCAAGTTTCTCACTATCTGGGAGAGACAGTGATTTGAATTGATTTCAACCAGCTGGGAATTTATTCCTAACACAAACCCAGGCGGACCAGATCAATGGTCACCTTAGGTCACCTTTGGTACAACTCAAGTCCACATGTCGCGGGTTCGCCTAGCGCCGCACAATCAGGGACAACCAACTGCCAGGACGTTCAGGACTATCCTACCCTTAGGCTCATGTCTCGCTTCCCCACACATCCTTACTACAATCCAGAGTGCACACTCTTATAGAGTGGGGCCTGGCCTGAGTTGAGCTACATGGCTTCGCGGTCGGAACAAGTTTTCCGGCCAACTAAGTGATAGGCATGCGTTCAATCTTGTCAGAAGTGCCAACAACGGTACGGTCCTTAATCGACACAGACAGAATCACATGAGTCAACCTACCATAGACTCCGTCCAGCCTCAATTTACATTACCCCAAAGTTCTTTTCCACGATAGCAAATATAGCCAATCGTGCTTTGGTATCCACCTATATCTCGCAGGTGACCGGAAATCACCCGACTTCTACCGATCTAAGCAGGGCTAAGCATATATTCGCTCCTGGACCTACACAGGGTTAAAGGTGTATTTCTGGACAAGGAAATTATAGGCATCAAGTGGTTCCAATCAACTCTTATAACCTAATGCATCAATCATAAAGGACTCGAGTAATATTTTGTAAAACATTAGGAGACTTAGAATGCTCCGGGGCTTGCCTTTTAGAAAAGAAGTGGGGCGGTGGTCAGGGCACTCCAGAAGCTCTTCTGGGGTCTGCTCCTCGCCTTTGGGAGCTGTGTCTTGAGGAATCTCCTGCTGGTCCCCTTCCACTCCTTCGTTGAACTCCAGCAACGTTATCTCCTCTGTCGATCCTAGATGCATGAATATGGCATAAGATATTGCGAATGCATATATGCTGACAAGTATAGTATGATGACACATGATGAATGCATTCATGTAAGTATTCTTAATAGCATGGTGTTAAAGCAATAACAAGCGCATCACATTTTACTGAGTATGTGCATATCTCTTCTTGATTACTTAATCAAACACTTCAACAAATCATTTACTATACCACAAATAGCAGCTACTTGTTTTACTCATAACTAAAGTTCTACTTATCCAAATGCTGTTATCTTGGACTTTATGGAAAGCTTATAAAATTGTCTCCAACTTTATTTTAATACTCTTACTGTGATTCAAGAGTTATATAGGGCAAACAAATCATTCAATCAAATCTGTCCAGAAAGTAAACATTTCGGACAGCAAACTTGTGACAGCTAGAAATCAAAAACCCTAAGCCCTATGACTGTGAAAATTTAACAGAAGGTAGATTAGTAAGTTATCTACAACTTTGGTATTAACAAGTTTTACAGCAAAGACCATTATCCATATGAAATCATCCACACAATCAAAATTATACATGCAGCCTTGTATTTGAATGATAAAGTGATAATTAGTTATTTGCATACAATCAATGGCTTCTAAGCCTTACCATTGACATCAACAGTTACTATGTATCATAAGAACCATAGAAACATCATGGTTAATCATAATCTAATTGTTTAAATGCCTTTATTAATTCAATTAAATAATTAGGGTAAATAATAAACATACACCAAATGTGCACAATAAATTCTCAGAAAATTACATTAGACTCCTAATGCTCACAATATGCTACTGTGAAAATATCATACCATTTGCACATGTATAACATCCTATGCAAAAATGACAAGCTAGCAAGGGTTATTTTAGTGAAATTGGAAAACCCTATAGAAAAGTGTCAAGCAACAGATTATATATTTTTTCTAGCTTCACATTAGTGCCATACTACTGTATAAAAATTTGCATAGCAATATTTTACATTTTTTTATCCCTACAAATTTCCTTAGAAAATTCTATTTATTAATAAATAAATAGAAAGACCGTATTTAAATCAAGTTCACAGCAAGCTTATTACTTTTCCTAGCTAGAGCATGTCAATACAAAACCCACAAAATTAGAATCACATTTTTATCATTTTTCTAGCTCAAGATATCTAATTTACAAAATGGTAAACATACAAAAAGCACTCATTTAACTATATTTAAATCACCATGAAAAATACCAGAAAATGCACATTTCATTTTTTTTATAAAAAAACTACACTTCCTAAGGAATACAAAAAAAATTGGTTCACAAGATTGGGATCTCTACAACTCTACTTATCATTTTTCAAAGTTTGCATCAAATATGAAAACAAATGAACTAGCTTTCTCAATCGAGTCACTGACAGCTGGGGGCCTCGGTTTAGTCGACCCCACACGTCAGCAACGGCAAAACAGAGCGCGGCGTGGGACAACCGGAGTTCGCCGACGGTGACCCTCTCCGGCGACGGCACCGACCCAACCGTGATCCCCATGACCTCCCGCACCTATTGAGCTGACAAGCTGGACCTATTGCCGGAGCTAAGCACGGTGGCGGCATCAATTACGGCACAGCAGAGCAGGATGATGGCGCTACACCAGTAGTGACCACGATGACTTGATCTAATGAGTCTACGAGCTGCTACACACGACGGCGGTTCTAGAGCACCAACCACTACGGCGAAAGGCGGTCGGAGGCGGTGCGACCACGACAATGGAGTGTGGCGGTAGAGGTGGCATGGTGCTCGGTGGAGGTGGCGCGGTGCTTAGTGGAGGTGGTGTGGTGCTTGGTGAAGGTGGCACGGTGCTCGATGAATGGGGTGGCCAGGAATGGTGACGGCGGCGCTGTCGGCTGCTGTGGCTGCTGCGGGTGGGTGAAGGAAGAGGCAGAGAGCGAAATGAGAGCATGGGGATGGAGCGGGCGAGTGCGGGGCGTGTTGTAGTGCGCTCTGTGTAACAAAAAATACACACACCAAAAATCCCAACTACAAAATTTTTCTTCAAAACCACATGTGATGATGAGTGACATTTGTAGGAGCTAACCCTAAGTGTTGCATTAGTCGTAATCCAACTAAACCTACATGACTTGCACAAGTATCTCACCTCATCACCTTGAATTTATTTTACCACATAGCATACATCAAGTTGCATTATAATCAACATGGTGATTTGGATTTTATTTGGGTTTATGTGTTGATTAATAAAAGCTAACAAATATTTGTTTATAAATAAATGTACTAACATGGGATTAATATCCCAACATATACTATGACCAATGTTTATCACCATGGGACATTATACCAAAGGAGAAATATGCCACTTTGATTTATATGCATGAAAGAAGTGTAACATAATACAAAAAGGAATAGAAAAAGAAAAGGAAATAGGAAAGCAGAGGGAACAGCAGCAGCCCAGGCCTGCTCGGCCTTGCGAGCCAGCCCGCTTGCCCTCCCACTCGCGCACGCGGCCCATGAAGCCGGCCCAGCTTTGCCTCGCCACCTACGCACGCGCAGACACCGACCGTTGGGTCCCACCTGCCAGCCCATACCGCTTCACCGCGCCGCGACGCGCCTGAGCCGCACCCGCTACCAATCAGACCCCACGCGTCAGCCACCCCAGCAACAGGGTCTTCTTCCTCCCCACGCTAGCCTCTCCTCCCGACTGAGCCCCGACTGAAGCAGCAGGCACAGGCCCAGGGTCACGCAAATTGCATGACCTTGTTCCCTTGGCGCCGCACCCACACAACCCCTACGCCACTAACCCCGCATGCTAGGATCGTCCGATGCGCTCGACGCATCACCAGTCGCTCCGTCATCCACCATGGATGAGCATGGAGCTCGGCATATAAAAAGAGGACCCCGAGCCCTAGCCCTCCATTCACCTCGCCGCCGCCGTGCGGATCGCACCAACACACTAAGCCGAGGGACAAGAGGAGAAGGAGAGGTGCAGAGAAGGATGCCGCCGCTAGAGCAGAGGAAGGTGCCACCGTCTTCTTCCGCGAGCCGGTGTAGCACCACGCACTACTACACGGCCACACCGTCAACACCGCACCACCACCATCGCCTTCAAGCTCCCCGCAGTGAGCCATCTTGCTGAGACCACCTCCCTAGCCAAATGGAACGTGCACCGCCATGATCGAAACCTTACTCAAGCTTTGAGCTCTGGCCTAGCCCAACTGGTTAGCTAGGGAGACCGCCATGGCCATGCTTGCCAAGACCTAGGACGCACCGTGCGCGCTGCCATCAGCCAAAAGGAGGACCCTAGCCACGACATTGTACATCAGAGCAGGAGCGCACATGCATGGGCACGCTCACCATGGTGAGACCACCACGTCTTCTACGTTGCGGTAAAGGCGATGTTGACACCCCAACTGGCTCTACCATGATGAGAGACACACCGCGCTCACCTTAGCTGAGGAAGAAGCCCACCGGAGCCCTGTGTTGCCGTACTGCACCTCGTCAGAGCGCCACCGCCTCCGCTTTGCCCCGACCACCATGGCCGGAGCCACTAGGAGCACCAGGAGCTCCTTCAACATGCCCACCATGGCTGTAGAAGCACCGTGGAGCTCATATGCTCCTCCAACTGGGCTCTCGCTACCACTGCAGCCCTGTCCATGCACGCCGACGAACCCACGCTGCCGTTCACCATGGCTAGAACCCTAGGAAGCCCCAGCCGCCACCTTGACCCCACCACTACACTTGCTGAGGCTTGGCGATGCTTTTGCCTACCTTAATTGAACACCAGCGCCACGGGTGAGGCTCGCCGGTGACCTCACCACTGGCAGGAGCACACCGGGGAAGAAGCAGGGGATTTTCCCCTCGCCGACCACATGTCCCGAGCAGCTCCGCCGAGCACCGACCATGACCACGTCGACCATGTCCCGAGTAGCTCCACCGAGCACCGACCACGACCACATTGACCACGTCCTGAGCAGCTCCACCGAGCTCCGACCACGACCACGTCGACCACGTCCCGAGCAGCTCCGCCGAGCTCCGACCACTACCACGTCGTGCACGTGAACCAAACCCTGGGAAGAAGTAAGTTGACCAAGTCCTTCATAAACCGGCTCTATGGTCTATGGACCAACACAGGAGGGTTCACCATGAACCATGCCTCACCTGAACCCGTGGACCATGGCCCGTTAGTGGCCCAGTAAGACGACGTGGCCGCACCAGCGCGCGCCACATGGCGGGCCAAAGCCCAGCCTGTATCCAGGCCCAACCGGCCTAGTTTGGGCTCGGCCTGTATTGATCATTGACCGATCAATGTTGAACGTTGACCAGGGCCACATGCCAGTGACATCGCCATGCGGGACCCACTTGTTAGAGGATGAAACAGCCGAGATGACGTCATGCTAACGTCATGATAACGTCAG
Source organism: Miscanthus floridulus (assembly GCF_019320115.1). Classification (NCBI taxonomy): domain Eukaryota; kingdom Viridiplantae; phylum Streptophyta; class Magnoliopsida; order Poales; family Poaceae; genus Miscanthus; species Miscanthus floridulus. Next base: position 93,637,431 of record NC_089597.1, read on the forward strand.
CTGCTGACGTCAGCAGCTCTGGCCCCACCTATCAGTACCAGAACCGAGATGGTGACATCATGCTGATGTCAGCATGCCACATGGACCAACAGGAGCATGACACATGTCAGCACGATATTAATTCAGCCTTTTCCCATTTTTAGAAATGATTTAAACTTCAGAAATTCATAACTAATTCATACGAACTCAGAAAAATACAAGACTAGGACCAAAATTCATCTAAAATTGAGCTCTACGTAATGAACCCATGTTTGAGTGCATTTGGCTCTTTTGAATTTTCATTGCTTTTTGTGCTATTCTATAGACGTCGCTGACGCGACTATAATGTGATCGTTTGCAGACTCAGAGGAGAACTAGATGGATGAGGACCGAGAGTACCATGAGGAGTATGGAGATGACTACACTGAAGGTGCCACATCCCACCCAACCTCATAGCACCTATTACGCATGGCTAAAATAGAACTGCTATTGCTTTACTTCATTGTTATATTCACACTATGATAGGACTTGCATGGTAGTATGCTTACTTGATGGCCTTTACCTTGACAAAACCTTACCCCTACTTACCCTGCTATTAGGCTAAGTCACACGCTTGCTACTATATTTCACTGCTTATTATTTCTACTACGCTTATATATACCATATCGATGCGTGGTGGAAACTAGAGTTATCTGGACTATGGGGAGAGTGCTGCGTGTGTGACTTGGGTGTGTGGAGGGTGAGGGTTGTGTCAACCAAGTTGGAGTATATGATGAGCCTGGGGCAAGTCTTGTCGTGAGTTGCTACCTGGGCACCCCTGGAATGGATACCTATGGTGGGTAAATGGTGATATGAGGTGGCCCTGGGTGTGAACCTATGATGGGAGGAGCCCGGGGTGGAGGTGCTGTGGTGGCATGGTAAATGGAAACCCTAATGAAGACATTCTGGCTTGGTCATCCCTAAGGACTTACTAGTACTCAGATTCATCGGGAAGCCTTACGTACCACTTGCCCTATATGGTGCGGGATGGCCGGACTACTTGGTAGGATATTGCCACTACTACTAGGTTGATAGCGGATAGTGTAAGGAGGTACGGGGCATGGAGGATTTCCCCCACACCCTTTCGAGACTTCATGAAGACCATGTGGACCCGGCTCATGACTCACAGTTTTAGCCACCCTAGACTAGACTTGGGGTGTACTAGGGCTAAATGGTAGAGTGGCATTATCCTAGGCTAGCAAGCAGTCGGAATTAGCCCAGTTGACGACGGTCAGTGAGGAAGGCAGATCTTGTGGTTATGTAAAACCTCTGCAGAGTGTATGGTTGATCGATCGATACATATGTCGACTAGTCGGCTATGGACCTTTCCTGGGTTTTGCTTAAACTAGATAGCGAGATGAGTCCTTCTCTTCTTCCCCCGAGAGTGAGTGTCGGTCGTAGCCAGGGGCTATGGGCCATGAGACAGTGTCGAGAGGGAGTTGGCCTGTCGACTGAGCGATGGTATGGTGATGATATGGAGATGGAGGTATATTGATCCCAGGATCGAAATCTGGCTCTAGACAGAAATGGGGGTGGAATGTGTGTGGGAATGGTGTTAAAAACTTGACTATACTATTATATACTTGATATGCAAATACATAGGAAACCCCAACCTTATAGGTTCCTTTTGATTTTATCCAATTTGCATCCAATTTCCACAAAGCATGGCTCATTGGGTGGGAGTGGCCAGTACAAATCGTACTGATAAATTTTGGCACACATGTTCTACTAAGGAGTATAGATCTGAGGAGTTTGACGGTTGAGGGGTTCATTCCTACGCTCGAGTTTGGCGATCTTATCTTCAAGCTGTTCTGAATGAATGCTACTTTTGATTCTGCCAATGCGGCGATGTAATAATTATGTAATTCCGCACTATTTGTACTCTGATATTATCGTTGTATGGATGTGGTATTCAACTGGAAATTTGGGTAATATGATCTACAATGGTCATAATACACTTTGACTCTATGGTTTTCCCTTCACAGAAATGAAGTCGCTTTAGTTGGTATCAGAGCCATACTTGAGCCTAGGACGAAACCCTCAGAAATGGACGATAGAATAGGATGTAAATAGCCCTTCTTTCGGTTATATAGCGACCCTGCATTTACTTTTATGCAAGGCTTATCTATTTATTGACCTGCTAACACCTGTTTCCCTTAAAACATGTAGATGGCATGAACGTCGAATGGTCGCCTATAGGACCGCTACCTCTGGACCACGCCAAGCTTACCTTCGACCTACGTGAGCTTAGAGGTTTTGCATAGACCCTCTACCGAGTTCTCGTCACGTTAGGAGTCCCTAACGAGCTTGTCAAGGTCACCTGCACTAGGAAGTCCGCTCAGGAAGGACGAATCGAAGGACCGGTTGTCACCTTAGTCGAGTTCCTAGCTAGCACTACCTTACCTTCTATCCCAGCTTTCACTAAATTGACTATAGAGGACATAGTCAAGGAGGGACTATGAGCTATCTCACACAAGGCACTTTGTAGAGTGATGAGGGACCACTACGAGCACCTAAAGACAATAGAGTTCCATCTACTTCCCCAATCCCTCGACCTTAGCCTTACCCCTAGTGAATAGAGTTTCGTAGCCGACAGAGTTATCTTTGCCGAGGAGGACAGATGCCTTTGCGTCTCGGCTATCCACCTACTAGAGCAGGACAGGTATGTGACCTAGCTTAAGCAGAGGAGACATCAGGACTGGGCCCTTCTATGGGAGTACTAGGAGCGAGACTCGTAGGGAGCATAGGAGCGAGCTAGTCTGCTTGAGACAGTTGCCAAGCTACAGGACGAGCTTAACCATCGTGAAGAAGTCCACAGAGCCAAGGTCACTGACTTATAGGACAAAGCCGCTGACCTAGGCAACAGGAACTACTACCTCGACAGCAAGGTCTTGGAGTTGTAGAGAGAGTTGGACGACAAGAAGGCCGAGTTCAACCATAGAGGAGACAGAGAGAGGTCCAAGGGGATTGATATGCTGAAAATACAATCTCAGAACAAGACCATGACTCAGGAGCTGGAGGAGTTCAGGAAGAAGGCCGTTCACAACTAGGGTCACCTGATCAAGGCACTCAGGTAGAACGAGTACCTACAAGACAAGTGTGAGAGGACTTGGTAGGCTTGGCAGAAGTCTGACAAGAAGCGCCTCAGGGAGATGAAGGGTATGTGGGATCAGCTACCTAAGGAGATTCACAGCAAGACGAAGCCTAGGATAGAGGAGTTTGAGTTAGCCTTGACTCACCTCAACCTAGATGCCTGCCCTACCCTACCTAGAGCCAAGCCGACTGAGGAGCTCACTGAGGCCTTGAAGTACGTGTCCCAACTTCATAAGTCTGACGAGGAGATCGAGATCGAGAACAGTCGTATCCTAGCTGCAGTGTACGAGTTAGAGTAGATGACCCTGCATGGTCATGAGTCATGTTAGTGGCTTCCATAAGTTGTACCCCATGATGTACCCCTTATGAGATGAAAAATGAGACACTATGCGTAGTATGATTCTCGCGAGTCTTCAAGTGTAGCTACTAGAGATGATGCTATATAATAAAACACATGTAATGAATGTTTTGGATCTTATTGCATCTTATGGATTTTATTACTTCTTTGTAATGAGTGTAGGATAGTATAAATGTTTTTTCTTTAAATCATCAAAATCATGTAATCATACTGAATTATAAGCACTTAGGGCACAAACACTAAAATTCCCATGATCCGTGTTGCAGATGCTGAACCACCGATCTACTCGCCTAATGAACCTAGGACATGCGCCCACCCCCAAACCAGTCGAACCAAATGGGGGCGTGGTGGCAACAACCGTGGCCATGGCTGTGGCCATGGCTGTGGACATGGAGGGATACCCTTCAACTTGGAGAATACCCCGCCACTTGATGAGGAGAACATTCCGCCACCACCACCACCGAACCTGGCAGAAGTGATGGCACAACAGACCTAGCTTCTTGCAGCTCTTGTTGACGGAGCAAACCATCGCTAGGGAGGTCAGCAGAATGACTTCTAGAGGAAGCTGGAGGGATTTCTGAAGCTAAGCCACCTACCTATGATGGCACCCACCCTGACCCGCTTGAGCCGATGACTGGCTCAAGGAGATGGAGAAGAAGCTTGACCTCACTACTTTCACTAACGATGAGTGTGTTGGAGCTGCCACACACCAGCTCATAGGTGCAGCACGTGCCTAGTGGGACAGTTTTAGTGATTCCCGTGAGGACCCTGCCAACATCTCATGGGATGAGTTCGCCGAAGCATTCACTAAGTATCACATTCCCAAGGGTATCATGGAGGCCAAAGCCGAGGAGTTCCGCAACATCAAGATGGGAAAGGACAGGGTGACTGAGTACACTACTCATTTCACCAACCTTCTATGCTATGCACCTTCCTATGTTGTGAACTCTGAGAAGGAGAAGCTATACTATTACTGCAAGGGACTTAACCCGCACATCAAGTGGAAGTTTGGTGACATTGAGAGTAGCACGTTGCGTGCTCTGGTGGATCACTGCATCCAGACCAAGAAGGACCATGCGGAAGCTGGAGAGGAGTACAGGGAGAGGAAGCATAAGCCTGAGGAGTCCTTCCATGGCCATGATTGCAAGAGGTTCCACAAAGATGCACCATCTAGGGAATGCTCTTGCCACAATAGGGATGACAACCCTAGATCGAGTAGGGGTGGTGGAGGCTACACCACCAAATACTCCCGCCTTGCTCAGGATCGTTACACTCGGGACCGTTATGCTCAGGACCACAACACTCAGGACCATTTCAACCATCCCCGCTCAGCAAATGAATGCCCAGCACAGAACCACTCTACACCAAGCACTAGAAACTAGAAGGCACCCATGCTAACCCCTATAGGAGGTGCGCCTTTCACCTGCTTCGCTTGTGGCCAATCGGGTCACAAAGCCACTAAGTGCCCTCAGAACTCAGCCACTCAGAAGTCTCAGTTCAAGGGATCCACTACTCGTGGACGCCTCAACCATCTGGACACCGAGGAAGCACAGGCTACCCCTGACGTTGTGTATGGTATGTTTTTAGTTAATGGCAATACTACATCAGTTCTATTTTAATCTGGAGCAACTTGTTCTTACATATCATCCAAGTTCGCATGAGAGCATGACCTGCCTATAACCCCACGTGGAAAGCCTATCATCACCAGCTTACCTTTAGGAGACCTAAAGTGCACCCACATCTGTAAGGGAGTGAGTCTTACCATTGAGGGTCTTATCTTTGAAGCCGACCTAACCCTATTACCTTCCATGAGCCTAGATGTCATCTTAAGTATGGATTGGCTAACCATTCACTGAGGTATCATATCATGTTCACCTAGATACGTCCAAGTGACCCACCCATCAGGCCAAGTTATTAGATGTGAACCTCAGTCCAGAAAGTCCACTTCTATCCTATGTGCCCTTAAAGCCAATTCAGAATCACAAAAAGAGGAGAAGGCAGTGCATGATGTGCCTATGGTCAGAGACTATCCCAATGTATTCCCTAAAGAATTACCGGGTATGCCACCAGACCGTGATGTAGAGTTCATTATTGATCTTTTGCCGGGCACATGACCCATTGCCAAGAGACCCTATCGCATGTCAGTTGACAAACTAGCTGAGCTCAAGAAATAGCTTGATGAGCTCATCTCAAAGGGGTATATCAGACCTAGTGCTTCACCCTAGGGATCCCCTGTTCTGTTTGTTAAGAAGAAGGATGGCTCAATGAGAATGTGCATTCATTACCGGAACTTGAACGCAGTCACCATCAAGAACAAGTACCCCCTGCCAAGGATTGATGATTTGCTTGATCAGCTTAGAGGTGCCAAGTATTTCTCCAAGATTGATCTTAGATCTGGCTATCATCAGATGAAGATTCAAGAGAGTGACATCCCGAAGACAGCTTTTGTGACTAGGTATGGGCAGTTTGAGTTCACTATGGTGTCCTTTGGACTCACGAATGCTCCCGCATACTTCATGAATATGATGAATAAGGTTTTCATGGATGATCTAGATAAGTTTGTGGTAGTATTCATTGATGATATCCTTGTCTATTCACCCACCGCCGAAGAACATGAACATCATCTGAGAACTATACTTGAGAAATTAGCCCAACTGCTCTATGCAAAGTTCAACAAATGCGAATTTTGGCTATAGAAAGTTGCCTTCCTAGGCCATGTACTATCAGCTCAAGGTGTCATAGTTGACCCAGTCAAGATTGAAGCTATGAAAGAGTGGGATCAACCCAGTAATGTGACAGAAGTCAGAAGTTTCTTGGGATTGGCTAGATATTATCGCCGATTCATTGAAAACTTCTCCAAGATAGCCCGTCTGATGACCAACCTTCTAAAGAAGACCAAGGAGTTTGAATGGACGCTCGAGTGTGAGCAAAGCTTCTAGGAATTGAAATAGAAGCTTACCACAACTCCTGTGCTAGCATTGCCTGGTATCAGCAAAGATTTCATGGTCTATTGTGATGCATCCCGTCAAGGACTTGGCTGTGTATTGATGCAAGGTGGAAGAGTGATAGCTTATGCTTCTCGATAGTTGAAAGAACATGAGAATCGTTACCCTACTCATGATCTTGAGTTAGCAGCAGTTGTGCATGCTTTGAAGATCTGGAGGCACTACTTGATAGGCAACAAGTGTGATATCTATACCAATCACAAGAGCTTGAAGTACTTTTTCACTCAGGAAGATCTAAATATGAGGCAACGCCGATGGCTAGAATTGATCAAGGACTATGACCTAGAAATTCACTATCATCTAGGAAAAGCTAATGTAGTCACAGATACTCTCAGTCGCAAGAGTTACTGTCACACTTTGATCACAAAATCTGTACCACCTGAACTCAAGGAAGAGATTGATGATTTCCAACTTCAGATGCTACCGCATGGCTTGTTGAATGAGCTCTGCATATAGTATGATCTCATAGATCACATCCGTCAAGCTCAGAAAAATTGTAAAGAGATCGAATATCTCCGTGGTCTAATGAAACTAGGCTACAAGACCAACCACCATGAAGATGAACAAGGAACCATCTGGCTCAAGGACATAATCTATGTACCTTTGGATCTAGCACTATGAGAGGAAATTCTATCAGAAGCTCATGATTCTAAGTACTGTATTCACCCTGGAGGTTCCAAGATGTATCAAGACTTGAAGAAACACTTTTGGTGGAAAGGCATGAAGACAGACATTGCAGGACATGTGGCATGATGTGACACCGGTAATAGAGTCAAGGCTGAACATCAAAGGCCTGTAGGATTGTTAAAGCCTCTTGACATTCCCGAGTGGAAATGGGAGAGCATATCCATGGATTTCATAGTTGGATTGCCCCATTCACAGAAAGGCAATGATTCCATCTGGGTGATTGTTGATCATTTGACCAAGATTGCTCACTCTGTACTAGTTAAGACCAAGATCGATGCCGAAAAGTTAGCAGATCTATATGTTGAGCATATTCTCAGACTACATGGAGCTCCCTCTAGTATCATATCTGATCGTGGTCCTCAGTTTATGTCCTGATTCTAGGAAGCTTTGCACAAGTCCATTGGAACCAAACTTGATTTTAGTATCGCTTATCACCCACAGACAGATGGACAGACTGAATGAGTAAATCAGATCTTAGAAGACATGCTTCTCGCTAGTGTACTGAATTATGGCTTTGATTGGGAGAAATGCCTACCCTATGCAGAGTTCTCTTACAACAACAACTACCAAGCCAGCATCAAGATGTCGTCGTTCGAAGCTCTGTATGGCAGACCCTATAAGACACCTTTGATGTGGTCCCAACTAGGGGAAAGATCGTTCTTTGACTCTACTAAGATTCAAGATGCCGAAGAAGGAGTTGCTCAAGTAAAGGAGAATTTGAGAATTGCTCAAAGTCGATACAAGAGCTATGCTGACAAAAGAAGAGAACTTGAGTTCAATGTGGGAGATTTTGTCTATCTCAAGGTATCTCCGCTATGTGGAACTGTCAGATTCCATGCGAAAGGAAAGCTTGCCCCTAGATTTGTTGGGGCATACAAGATACGCAAGAAGATTGGAAAACTCGCTTACAAACTTGAGCTACCCGAGGAATTGGCAGGAGTACATCCCGTATTCCATGTCTCACAGCTACGCAAGTGTTTGAGAGTGCCCGATGAAGTAGTTCCAACTGATACACTTGACATTCAAGATACTCTTGAGTATAAAGAACATCCTATCTAAATTCTAGGTAGAGACACCAAAGAGACCCAAAGCAAAACTATTCCTATGTGCAAGATCCAATGGAGTAGTCACACTGAGAGAGAAGCAACATGGGAGAAAGAGTCTAACCTCCGGCTACAATATCCTTATCTCTTCGAAGGGTATATTATGTTTTAATCTCGGGGACGAGATTCTATTAAGGGGGTAGGACTATAACAACCCAAAAATCCACACACCAAAAATCCCAACTACAAATTTTTTCTTCAAAACCCCATGTGATGATGAGTGACAAATGTAGGAGCTAACCCTAAGTGTTGCATTAGTCGTAATCCAACTAAACCTACATGACTTGCACAAGTATCTCACCTCATCACCTTGAATTTATTTTACCACATAGCATACATCAAGTTGCATTATAATCAACATGGTGATTTGGATTTTATTTGGGTTTATGTGTTGATTAATAAAAGCTAACAAATATTTGTTTATAAATAAATGTACTAACATGGGATTAATATCCCAACATATACTATGACCAATGTTTATCACCATGGGACATTATACCAAAGGAGAAATATGCCACTTTGATTTATATACATGAAAGAAGTGTAACATAATACAAAAAGAAATAGAAAAAGAAAAGGAAATAGGAAAGAAGAGGGAACAGCAGCAGCCCAGGCCTACTCGGCCTTGCGAGCCAGGCCGCTTGCCCTCCCACTCGCGCATGTGCCCCACAAAGTCGGCCCAGCTTCGCCTCGCCACCCGCACGCGTGCAGACGCCGATCGTCGGGTCCCACCTGCCAGCCCGTACCGCTTCACCATGTCGCAACGCGCCTGAGCCGCACCCGCTACCAACCGGACCCCACGCGTTAGCCACCCCAGCAATAGGGTCTTCTTCCTCCCCATGCTAGCCTCTCCTCCTAACTGAGCCTCGACCGAAGCAGCAGGCGCAGGCCCATGGTCATGCAAATCGCATGACCTTGTTCCCTTGGCGCCGCGCCCACACAACCCCTATGCCACTAACCTCGCATGCCAGAACCGTCCGATGCGCTCGGTGCATCAACAGCCGCTCTATCATCTACCATGGATGAGCATGGAGCTTGGCCTATAAAAAGAGGACCCTGAGCCCTAGCCCTCCATTCACCTCGCCGTTGCCATGCGGATCGCACCAACACACTAAGCCGAGGGACGAGAGGAGGAGAGGCGTGGAGAAGGACGCTGCTACCGGAGCAGAGGAAGGCGCCATCATCTTCTTCCATGAGCTAGCCCAGCACCATGCATTGCTACATGGCCGCACCATCGACACCGCACCACCACCATCGCCTTCAAGCTCCCCGCGGTGAGCCATCTTGCTGAGACCACCTCCCTAGCCAAATGGAATGAGCACCGCCATGATCGAAACATTGTTGAAGCTTCGAGCTCTGGCCTAGCCCAACTGGTTAGCTAGGGAGACCACCATGGCCATGCTTGCCGAGATTAGGACATGCCGTGCGCGCTACCATCAGCCAAAAGGAGGACCCCAGCCATGACATTGTACATCGGAGCAGGAGCGCACATGCACGGGCATGCTCACCATGGCCGAGAGCACAACCATGGTGAGACCACCGCGTCTTCTACATTGCGGTAAAGGCGACATTGACACCATGACTGGCTCTGCCATGACAAGAGACACAACGCGCTCACCTTAGCCGAGGAAGAAGCCCACCAGAGCCCTGTGTTGCCGCACCGCACCTCATTGGAGCACCACCGCCCTTGCTTTGCCCCCACCACCATGGCCGGAGCCACTAGGAGCACCAGGAGCTCCTTTAACACACCCACCATGGCCGTAGAAGCACTGTGGAGCTCATACGCTCCTCCAACTGGGCTCTCGCTACCACTGCAGCCCTGTCCATGCACGCCGACGAACCCACACCGCCGTTCACCGTGGCCAGAACCCTAGGAAGCCCCAGCCGCCACCTTGACCCCACCACTGCACTTGCTGAGGCTTGGTGATGCTTTTGCCTACCTTAATTGAACACCAGCGCCGCGGGTGAGGCTTGTCGGTGACCTCACCACTGGTGGGAGCACGCTGTGGAAGAAGCAGGGGATTTTCCCCTCGCTGGCCATACGTCCCGAGCAGCTCCACCGAGCACGGACCATGACCACATAGACCATGTCCCGAGTAGCTCTGCTGAGCACCGACCATGACCACGTCAACCACGTCCCGAGCAGCTCCGTCGAGCTCCGACCATGACCACATCGACCGTGTCCCGAGCAGCTCTGCCAAGCTCCGGCCATGACCACGTCGTGCACGTAAACCAAACCCTAGAAAGAAGTAAGTGGACCAAGTCCTTCATAGACCGGCTCTGTGGTCTATGGACCAACATAGGTGGGTTCACCTTGAACCGTGCCTCACCTGCGCCCGTGGACCACGGCCCATTAGTGGCCTAGTAAGACGACGTGGCCGCACCAGCGCGCACCACGTGGCGGGCCAAAGCCTAGCCCGTATCCAGGCCCAACTGGCCCAGTTTGGGCCTAGCCTGTATTGACCATTGACCAATCAATGTTGACTATTGACCGAGACCACATGCCAGTGACACCGCCATGCGGGACCCACTTGTCAAAGGATGAAACAGCCGAGATGACGTCATGATAACGTCAGCTGCTGACGTCAGCAGCTCTGGCCCCACCTGTCAGTACCAAAACCGAGATGGTGACATCATGCTGATGTCAGCATGCCACATGGACCAACAGGAGCGTGACACATGTCAGCACGATATTAATTCAGCCTTTTCCCATTTTCAGAAATGATTTAAACTTTAGAAATTCATAACTAATTCATACGAACTTAGAAAAATACAAGACTAGGACCAAAATTCATCTAAAATCAAGCTCTACGCAATGAACCCATGTTTGAGTGTATTTGGCTCTTTTGAATTTTCATTACTTTTTGTGCTATTCTATATACGTCGCTGACGCGACTATAATGTGATTGTTTGCAGACTCGGAGGAGAACTAGATGGACAAGGACCGAGAGTACCGTGAGGAGTATGGAGATGACTACACTGAAGGTGCCACATCCCACCCAACCTCATAGCACCTATTACGCATGGCTAAAATAGAACTGCTATTGCTTTACTTCATTGTTATATTCACACTATGATAGGACTTGCATGGTAGTATGCTTACTTGATGGCCTTTACCTTGACGCAACCTTAACCCTGCTTACCCTGCTATTAGGCTAAGTCACACACTTGCTGCTATATTTCACTGCTTATTATTTCTACTACGCTTATATATACCATATCGATGTGTGGTGGAAACTGGAGTTATCTGGACTATGGGGAGAGTGCTGCGTATGTGACTTGGGTGTGTAGAGGGTGAGGGTTGTGTCGACCAAGTTGGAGTATACGACAAGCCTAGGGCAAGTCTTGCCATGAGGTGCTACCTGGGCACCCCTGGAATGGATACCTGTGGTGGGTAAATGGTGATATGAGGTGGCCCTGGGTGTTAACCTGTGATGGGAGGAGCCTGGGGTGGAGGTGCTATGGTGGCACAGTAAATGGAAACCCTAATGAAGACATTCTGGCTTGGTCATCCCTAAGGACTTACTAGTACTCAGATTCACCGGGAAGCCTTACGTACCACTCGCCCTATATGGTGTGGGACGGCCGGACTACTTGGTAGGATATTGCCACTACTGCTAGGTTGATAGCGGACAGTGTAAGGAGGTATGGGGCGCAGAGGATTTCCCCCACACCCTTCTGAGACTTCATGGAGACCATGTGGACCTAGCTCATGACTCACAGGTTCAGCCACCCCAGACTAGACTTGGAGTATACTAGGGCTAAATGGTAGAGTGGCATTATCCTAGGCTAGCAAGCGATCGGAATCAGCCCAGTTGACGATGGTCAGCGAGGAAGGCAGATCTTGTGGTTATGTAAAACCTCTGTAGAGTGTATGGTTGATCGATTGATACATATGCGGACTAGTCGGCTATGGACCTTTCCTAGGTTTCACTTAAACTAGATAGCAAGATGAGTCCTTCTCTTCTTCCCCTGTGAGTGAGTGTCGGTCGTAGCCAGGGGCTACGGGCCATGAGATGGAGTGCCAAGAGGGAGTTGGCCTATCAACTGAGCGATGGTATGGTGATGATATGGAGATGGAGGTATATCGATCCCAGGATCGAAACCTGGCTCTGGACGGAAATGGGGTGGAATGTGTGTGGGAATGGTGTTAAAAACTTGACTATACTATTATATACTTGATATGCAAATACATAGGAAACCCCAGCCTTATAGGTTCCTGTTGATTTTATCCAATTTGCATCCAATTTCCACAAAGCATGGCTCATAGGGTGGGAGTGGCCAGTACAAATCGTACTAATAAATTTTGGCACACAGGTTCTGCTAAGGAGTATAGCTCTGAGGAGTTTGATGGTTGAGGGGTTCGTTCCTACGCTCGAGTTTGGCAATCTTATCTTCAAGCTGTTCTGAATGAATGCTACTTTTGATTCCGCCAATGTGGTGATGTAATAATTTATGTAATTCTGCACTATTTGTATTATGATATTATCATTGTATGGATGTGGTATTCGACTAGAAATTTGGGTAATATGATCTACAACGGTCATAATACACTTCGACTCTGTGGTTTTCCCTTCACGGAAATCAGGTCGCTTCACTCTGGCCCGACATGGCCTGGCTGGTTAGACCAATGGTGATGCATGGCTTTGCTTCCTCCATGCGGTGATCATGCTCTGTTGCTGATCGACCATGACAGCGCGTGGCCCGACATTCGTCAGAGTGCGATCCTATGCCTGACAGCATGATTTGAAGCAATTAAATCTCCTAATCCGTAGCTTGTTAGTGCAAACAACCTAAATAGAACTCGTAGCCCTAAGTGCTAGCTACAAAACTCCTTTAGAAATCAAGGTCTAATTTGCAATGGATAGAGAGTAAAATCAACTCAAAGTAGTGACAGTCAAACTGCAAGCACGCAAGACTTAGAAAATTTTTCCTAAGTGCTGAAATCAATGAAATGTTGATTCTTGTGAGCAATTTTTAAGCATGTTAGGAGCTAAACTAGCCTATGACCCAAAAATAAAAGTTGTTCCTCTCATCAAACACTACAACTTTACTTTAGTGCACACATCCATGCAAGGTCTCTATGATATAGTTCAAACTTGGTCAAACCTATTACATTCAAATAATGACTTATACTTGAACTATGACTTAGTGACCAAATTAGCCCTAGCCATGAATACCAAAGTTGTTCATGGTGACATGCTAAACATGTTTAAGCTATTCCCAAGTTCACACAATCATTTCATACATGAGTTACACATAAAGGTTTCGTGGTCAACATATATAATATCACTTAAGGACTTGATTAGACAAAGTGACCTAAATGAACAATGTTCCATTAGTCATCCTAAGTGTAGCTAAGATGTTTTAGTGATTCACCACAACCATTTACATGTATTCACTCATGATCATATGCATATATACAAGGAAACATAAAATAGCAAGCATGTTTCCTATGTTTCAATCATATGTTTCAATTGTAAAAGCTTATATATGAACGCTCGATGCTCATGCTCATGCAATGCAAGTCAAATTATGCAAGCTTAACACCTAGGGTGTTACAACCATGGGGTCAGTGAGACCTTTTAATACATCTCAAGCCATTGGGGGGAATGAACGTGGGTGCTAAGTCCCTTGTTTTGGGTATCCCTGATATCGATACCCGACAAATAGAAAGGGAGATGAATAAGATAGCCCTTGTTCTCTGGCAAATGTTTCCAAATTTCATTAGGTTAGCCACCATATATATATCCACCATATATCCACACACATGTACATCTTGATTTGATTGTATGACTCAACTCTCTTTGGATCCATTGTTTGACTTTACAATATATGTATTGCAAGTATGCTCTTTCATGCTTTCTCCACTCCTACGAGCTCCACATAAGCCTTAGTTGTAGGATGAGAAAGGCATAACATCACTTTTGCCTTGGTGAGGATCCACAAATACCATATATATTGATAGACTTGAGAGTGTCATACAATGGAATCTCTGAGTTTTATTTTAAGAACTTACAAAAACTTTAGAACAATGGTTGAACAAAGAACTTGAGATATAGTGCTTGACTTGATCATTTTGTTTTTCAATTGCTCAAGACCCAAGTGAAAGCTAAGAAGCCCCATGGTTGATTGTAATATGGGTGAGTTTGAAAAGTCAGATCAGTTTATTCTAATCCAGAGGCGAATTCTTGTTTGAACGCATGTGTACTTTTGAGGAGTGAAAAACATTGTAGCAACTCCTGATCCATAGTGCAAGTTTAACTTTGCTCAAGGACTGGCAAAGGGTAAGCTTGGGGGAACTTGTTGATGGTTATTAATGCCAATCATAAACTATCAACATAACCTACATATATACATAATTCCATCATCAAACATAGGATAGAGGTCTAAACTAATGGATTCCACAAGCTTTGGTGAATATTTGTATGCAGGAGAATTTACCTAGAAAATAGCCCTAGGACCATTATCAAACAGTCCAAACAAGCAAACCAACGACAACATGTGATTGAACCCGTGAAAACTATGAAAGACAACTCTAGAAGGTTCCAGAGGACACCATGCCGAAGCTTGGGCCAAATGGCCACAATAGTGGCCCGGCTAGCCCACTAGGGAGGCCACCCGGCCCACTCTAGAGGTTGTTCGCCCTCCATCGCCTCGTATGCATTCATAACATCTACACCATTGATTTTAAGGCGGTTTTAAGTCGGTTCATCCAACGGTGATCGAGGGAGTTGGCATGGATTGATGATGTGGCAATTCCTTGCCCCCTACTCCACCCTGGCCCATATATGGACACCTAGACCCCCTTCAGGAGGCATGCATCTACACACCCTATGCTCCAGAGCTTCATTATTTCATACCCTAACTGTAGTAGTGTCCCTCTAGATGATTCTCATCTAGTTGAATTATAGAAAATAGGGAGAGAGGAGAGGAGAGAGATCTAAGGAGAAGCCAGATCCGTCGGATTCTTCTTGACTTTATACCTCTATAGATCTAATTCATCTCTAAGTTACATCTAGGTTCTTCTATTCGTATTTTTAAGTTCTCTAGTTAATTGAATTCAATCTTTACTATATTTTATTTATGGGAACTTCGCTTGCATTGAGTGCTCTAATTATAAATTGTGATTAGAGTAGTAAACCCTAGTGTAGACGTGGTGTCTAGGGTAGAGTTTACCTGAGTTTGTGCCCAATCCTACGGTTAGTTGTGGTAGCCCCAAAGGTGACAGCTCTATCAGGCCGTTGTAATCCACCACGTTAGAATTGGTGTTTCGTAGAGCTTAGGCAGCCTTCCCCGAACTACCCTTTTCTCACCTACTTCGAGAGTTGGAAAGGTACTGTTGCTCCGAAGTAAGTAAAGTATAGTAAGCCTAATCCTTAGTTCTCTAGTATAAGCCATAGAAAATCCCTCTGTACCCACAAAAATACTTTTCTATCTTTACCCTAAGACAACCTTGATTCTTACTAGAACACTTTGTGTTCCTCGTAGAAATAGATACTCTAGAATACTCCTAGGAGAAAGCTACATCGGTATCCATGCGCTTGTGGATTTTTTTGTATGCGTTAACAAATACCAACACTATCCTATCCTACTTCGTTTGAGAAGGAAAAAACTTATGGTTTGTAAAACTTAAATAAATGGTTTGTAAACTTATGGTTTGTAATACTTCTACTCTTTTAACTCTAATGTAATATATTTGTATCAACTATTTGTAATACTACAATGTCTTCTGTAATGAACCTAATCGGATGTGAAAAGTGGATGCTTCGGGATCCCTGAGGACACCCGACAGACTACCAAAGTTGAGTGAGTCCCACGCATATTGGTTAGATGTCTTTAAGATAATGATAAGTGCATGTGAATCATCATAACTTGGGTGGTTCTGCCACAGTCATCATTAACACTATTCACCACACTTGCTATCGCCAAGAATGACTACTATGAACTTGTTTGCCTATGTTGACTAATCCTTTCGAATTAGAACTTGAAACTCCTATCAGTTTCATAATCTTCACATATACTTGCAATCTAAGAATGTCTTCATCCTGTTATTTCTTGTATTCTCGATTCGCTTGTAGGAAAACCTTCTCAGCGAGGTCAATCGCATTGTGCATGGTTGATAACCAATGGAGTAGTGGTGTAATGTTTATGGGGGTCTGAATCAAACTTGGTTAGAAGCCTACATCATGAACATTGTGTTTGTAAGGAAAATGGACCCTTGGCCTATTTACTTTGGATTTTGGTGTTTGATGACCAACACAACTAAATTGGACAAATGAATTTGCAAGTAATTGTTTTGTAGTTCAATAGGGTGCAAGACGTGACTTGGACGAAGGAGACATGATGATCCCATGATCAACACCATAAGCAAGACTCTAGAAGCACAAGAGAAGACCCAAGATATCAAGCAAAGTCCAAGCACGAAGATGAGAACCAAGGCAGATGTAAGATCGCGAAGAAATGAGTTCGGTAGAGGTGACCGAACGCGGCCCTATGCGGAACGAACACATCTGATCAGTTGCTCAGCAACAACTCAATGAGGACCAGATGTAGCAGCTGTGGATGACCAGACATGCCAAGCAGTGGCGTCTGATCGAGTCCAGAGAGGTTCCAGAGCAACGCCAGTGCGACTGGATGCGTCCGATCGAGTGAGACCGGACTAGGCCCAGAGTTCAATCAATGTGCGTGCTCCAATGGTCGGTAGGACCGGATGCATCCGATCGGGATGTGATCAGCGTTCGGTCACTAGCAGAAAGTTGGGTCTCGGGTCCAACGGCTAGTTCTCACTTGTGGGGCTATAAATAGACCCCCAACCGGCCATTTGAGAAGTGGAGAGTTGAAGAAACATACCAAGGGTGTTGATACACCATTTTAGTGAGCTCCACTTGCATAGTGCTTAGTGATTCATTAGGTGATTAGCGTAGGTGCTTTGTGAAGTGCTTAGGTTGATTAGACCACCGCTTATGCGCTTGTTCTAGGTTTAGGCCTAGTGTTTAGTGAGGTTTGCACACCTCTTATCACTCGGTGCTTGCGCGCACCAATGTTGTACTCGGAGGGGCTTGTAGTCTTGCGAGACCATAGGAACCACGTTTGTGGTGTGGCTGCCACCGTGTATGGAGGGAACAAGGCCTGTGGCATTTTGGCTGAAAGCTTGATAGTAAACATGACGGGGAGCATCCAGGAGAGGCTTGTCAGAAGGCACATCGGAGACCCACTTGCATATGGGGAAGGCCTGAGGCTATCCATGGAGTTACCTGACTGGGAGCTTGGCCCTTGCATGGGATTCCTTGTGAGGGGCTCCAACAAGGACTAGGGGGAAGCTTGCGTGCTTCTTGATACCTCGGTAAAAATACCGGAGTTATCGATGGGAGTTTGCATATCACCTTACTCTTTAGCTTCCGTATTTTCATTACAATCTTGGTTTGTGCTTTACTTTCCTAGCTTAGTGATAGGCTAGTTGATAGGTTTGGAACCTAGGTTGCATAACTTCTTTTTGCGGTAGAGATAGCAACACACTAGCAAAACCGTAGTTGCACATTTAGATAGTTTATCTTTTGCATAGGTTTTGACTAGGTAGAATTAGAGTCCATAGTTTAGAGTTAGAGTTTTAAGTTGTCTAATTCTCCCCCCTCTTAGGCATCATGGTCCCTTACAAGTGGTATCAAAGCCGGTTGGCTCAATTTGGACATTTGGCTTCACCGCCATTGAGCCGACGCTATTTAGAGTGGTTAGGATAGATACCTCTAGGCCTCCACACTTTGATGGCACTAACTTCCCTTACTATAAAGCTAGAATGGCTTGTCACCTTGAGGCGGTAGATTTGAGTGTTTGGAGAGTCACTCATGATGGGATGAAACCCATTAAGAATCCCGATAAACCCACAAAGAGTGAAGAAAAAAGATTCATTTCAATGCTAGAGCTCAAAATTGCTTGTTTGAATCTTTTAGCATGGATGTGTTCAACCAAGTGTTCACTTTAAATACGGCACATGAAATTTGGTTAAAACTCCAAGAGCTCCATGACAGCACAACTAATGTCCGTGAGCAAAAACATTGTCTAGCTAAAC